>NC_092709.1:366273998-366573998 GCF_047496885.1 Scyliorhinus torazame
GTTAATCTGTACTCCAATGTTTTATGTTCTATTGTCTATTGTTTTTTGGGATCTTGCTGTGCACACATTGGCTGCTGATTTTCTGCCGCTGACATGGTGATTACATTGGATGGAAAGTGATTTAGGAAGTTGCTGAGATTTTGGAATGTGCTCCGGTGACCTATTGTTCCTCTGCTATTTTCCAGGTATGAACGACTTCAGCTACCTGCACACAAACTGTTTTGAAATCACGATCGAATTGAGCTGTGACAAATATCCTCACCAGAGTGAGCTTCCAACAGAGTGGGAAAATAATAAAGAGTCCCTTTTAATCTATATGGAGCAGGTCAGTGCGTGGCCTTGTACTGGTCCTCACTACGCTTGTCAGTGGCGAGTGGTGGGGGGGTATTAATTTAAACAGCTCCAATTTCCCCTCTCACAACCCATTCAGAAATGAAAAGGGGTTTTATTTGCTTCCCCCTTTATAAGCTGTGGTGTGCTTCCCTTCCCTCAGCTACAGAGCAATCCAATTTTCTATCATCAGTCCCACAGCGAACTCGAGATGCGGTGAGCTGTTACCAGACTCCTCAATGACCCTCTTATGGACTGAACTCACCTCTTCACACATCTTCTCGCCTAAGTAATACTACACTCTGTGCTTCACCCGATGTCTGTGTCTATGTATTTACACACACTGTAGCACAGTGATTGGCACTGCTGCTTCACAGCGCCAGAGTCCCAGGTTCAATTCTGGCTTGGGTCACTGTCTGTGCGGAGTCTGCACGTTCTCCCCGTGTCTGCGTGGGTTTCCTCCGGGTGCTCCGGTTTCCTCCCACAAGTCCCGAAAGACGTGCTGTTAGGCGAATTGGACATGAATTCTCCCTCTGTGTACCCGAACAGGCGCCGGAGTGTGGCGACTAGGGGCTTTCCACAGTAACTTCATTGCAGTGATAATGTAAGCCTACTTGTGACAATAATAAAGGTTATTATTATTACATTGTGTATTTATGTATGTCCTATGTTTCTTCATGTATGGAATGATCGGCCTGGACTTTTCACTGTACCT
Source organism: Scyliorhinus torazame (assembly GCF_047496885.1). Classification (NCBI taxonomy): domain Eukaryota; kingdom Metazoa; phylum Chordata; class Chondrichthyes; order Carcharhiniformes; family Scyliorhinidae; genus Scyliorhinus; species Scyliorhinus torazame. The sequence goes on from NC_092709.1 coordinate 366,275,044, forward strand.
TGGTACACGTGACAATAAACAAATCCAATCCAGCACCAGGGACCCGGGTTCAAAGCCTTTGACTAGCTTCCTCGTGGTAGACTGGTACGAAAGGTGAAGTCACACGGGATCAGGGGTGAGGTGGCAAGGTGGATACAGAACTGGCTAGGCCATAGAAGGCGGAGGGTAGCAGTAGACGGGTGTTTTTCTGAATGGAAGGTTGTGACTAGTGGTGTTCCACAGGGATCGGTGCTGGGGCCTCGGTTGTTGGTGGTGTATCTAAACGATTTGGAGGAAATCCCTATATTGACTAGGGCACACTTACTGCTAGAGGCATGGATGGAGCAGAATTTGTAAGGAGCGTCCAGGAGGGTTTCTTCTCCGTATCCCTCTATTCCCATCCTATTCATGTATTTGTCAAGATGCCCCTTAAATGTCACTATCGTCCCTGCTTCCACCACCTCCTCCGGTAGCGAGTTCCAGGCACCCACTACCCTCTGCGTAAAAAACTTGCCTCGTACATCTACTCTAAACCTTGCCCCTCTCACCTTAAACCTATGCCCCCTAGTAATTGACCCCTCTACCCTGGGGAAAAGCCTCTGACTATCCACCCTGTCTATGCCTCTCAGAATTTTGTAGACCTCTATCAGGTCTCCCCTCAGCCTCCGTCTTTCCAGTGAAAACAATCCTAGTTTATTCAACCGCTCCTCACAGCCAACACCCTCGAGACCAGGCAACATCCTGGTGAACCTTCCCTGCACTCTCTCCAAAGCTGCCACATCCTTCTGATAATGAACTGCACGCAACACTCCAAATGCGGCCTAACCAAGATTTTACACAGCAATAGGGAAAGGACAAAATGTAACCTCTCTTGGTAAACAGGTCATGGCAATTGCTTGAGGTGACGGTGGGGGACCGCTTTGGGACCAGCGACCATAGTTCTATTAATTTTAAAATAGTTATGGAAAGGGACAAAAGTGGTCCAAAGTGCAAGTTCTACATTGGGGCGAATTTCAATGGAATTAGACAGGAGCTTGCAAGGGCTGATTGGAGGGGCTCGTTTGAGGGCAAAGGGACCTCAGGCAAGTGGGAGGCCTTTAAAAGTTAAATTGCTGGAGTTCAGGGTCGATATAAGACTACAAGACATAGGAGCAGAATTAGGCCACTCGGCCCATCGCGTCTGCTCCGCCATTCGATCATGGCTGATATTTTTCTCATCCCCATTCTCCTGCCTTCTCCCCAGTTGGGAAACCACTGTGTTCCTATATTAAGGGTTGTACGGTAGAACCTGCACTACAGGTTCACCTGGGCCCCTGCGTGCTAGCCCTGCCCAGGAGCCGGGTTATAAATATGCGTGGCCTTCAGCTCGCAGCCATTTCGCCAGCTGCTGTGGGAGGCCACACACCTGATACTAATAAAGCCCCAGTTTGAATTCAACTTGGCCTCCAGTCAAATTGGTCCTGCCTCACCCATAACCCCTGATCCCCTTATTAATCAGGAACCGATCTATCTCTGTCTTAAAGACACTCAGTGATTTGGCCTCCACAGCCTTCTGCGGCAAAGAGTTCCACAGATCCACCACCCTCTGGCTGAAGAAATTCCTCCCAGTCTCTGTTTTAAAGGATCGTCCCTTTAGTCTGAGATTGTGTCCTCTGGTTCTAGTTTTTCCTACAAGTGGAAACACCCTCTCCACGTCCACTCTATCCGGGCCTCGCAGTATCCTGTAAGTTTCAATAAGATCCCCCCTCATCCTTCTAAACTCCAACGAGTACAGACCCAGAGTCCTCAACCGTTCCTCATACGACAAGTCCTTCATTCCTGGGATCATTCTTGTGAACCTCCTCTGGACCCTTTCCAAGGTCAGCACATCCTTCCTTAGATATGGGGCCCAAAACTGCTCACAATACTCCAAATGGTGTATGTTCCTGTTCCTGTCAGGGTGATGGCAAGGCTGGCAGGACTACGGAACCCTGGATGACAAAACACACTCAGGTTTTGGCCAGGAAAAAGGAGGCATGGCTCGGGTACACGCAGCTGGAACTCGGGTACGCGCAGCTGGAACTCGGGTACGCGCAGCTGGAACTCGGGTACGCGCAGCTGGAACTCGGGTACGCGCAGCTGGAACTCGGGTACGCGCAGCTGGAACTCGGGTACGCGCAGCTGGAACTCGGGTACGCGCAGCTGGAACTCGGGTACGCGCAGCTGGAACTCGGGTACGCGCAGCTGGAACTCGGGTACGCGCAGCTGGAACTCGGGTACGCGCAGCTGGAACTCGGGTACGCGCAGCTGGAACTCGGGTACGCGCAGCTGGAACTCGGGTACGCGCAGCTGGAACTCGGGTACGCGCAGCTGGAACTCGGGTACGCGCAGCTGGAACTCGGGTACGCGCAGCTGGAACTCGGGTACGCGCAGCTGGAACTCGGGTACGCGCAGCTGGAACTCGGGTACGCGCAGCTGGAACTCGGGTACGCGCAGCTGGAACTCGGGTACGCGCAGCTGGAACTCGGGTACGCGCAGCTGGAACTCGGGTACGCGCAGCTGGAACTCGGGTACGCGCAGCTGGAACTCGGGTACGCGCAGCTGGAACTCGGGTACGCGCAGCTGGAACTCGGGTACGCGCAGCTGGAACTCGGGTACGCGCAGCTGGAACTCGGGTACGCGCAGCTGGAACTCGGGTACGCGCAGCTGGAACTCGGGTACGCGCAGCTGGAACTCGGGTACGCGCAGCTGGAACTCGGGTACGCGCAGCTGGAACTCGGGTACGCGCAGCTGGAACTCGGGTACGCGCAGCTGGAACTCGGGTACGCGCAGCTGGAACTCGGGTACGCGCAGCTGGAACTCGGGTACGCGCAGCTGGAACTCGGGTACGCGCAGCTGGAACTCGGGTACGCGCAGCTGGAACTCGGGTACGCGCAGCTGGAACTCGGGTACGCGCAGCTGGAACTCGGGTACGCGCAGCTGGAACTCGGGTACGCGCAGCTGGAACTCGGGTACGCGCAGCTGGAACTCGGGTACTGGCAGCTGGAACTCGGGTACACGCAGCTGGAACTCGGGTACACGCAGCTGGAACTCGGGTACACGCAGCTGGAACTCGGGTACACGCAGCTGGAACTCGGGTACACGCAGCTGGAACTCGGGTACACGCAGCTGGAACTCGGGTACACGCAGCTGGAACTCGGGTACACGCAACTGGAACTCGGGTACACGCAGCTGGAACTCGGGTACACGCAGCTGGAACTCGGGTACACGCAGCTGGAACTCGGGTACACGCAGCTGGAACTCGGGTACACGCAGCTGGAACTCGGGTACACGCAGCTGGAACTCGGGTACACGCAGCTGGAACTCGGGTACACGCAGCTGGAACTCGGGTACACGCAGCTGGAACTCGGGTACACGCAGCTGGAATCAAGGGATTCCCCGGGGGTCTACAGGGGATACAGGAGTATTCTCAAGGAGGAAATTAGGAGGGCAAAAAGGGGGCATGAGGTAGCTTTAGCCGAGAGGATTAAGTATAAATAAAAAAGGAAAAAGAATAAGGAGAGAGAGAATAGAACCTCTCAAGGGCCGAAGTGGACAAACATGTGTGAAACCGCAGGAGATGGGCGAGGTTCTCAATGAATGTTTCTCCTGTGTGTTTACTGTGGAGAAAGACATGGAGACTTGGGAACCTGGGAAGGTTAGTGGCGATATATTGGGGACAGTTCGCATTGCAGTAGAGGAGGTGATGGACGTATTAAAATGTATGAAAGGTGGATAAATCTCCTGACCCTGACCAGCTACATCCAAGAGCGCTGCGTGAGGCGAGAGAAGAAATTGCGGGAGCCCTGGCTGAGATATTTGCATCATCGTTAGCCACGGGTGAGGTACCAGAAGACTGAAGAGCAGCAAATGTTGTGCCCTTATTTAAGAAGGGCTGCAAAGAAAAACCTGGGAATTGTAGACCGGTGAGCCTAACATCTGTGGTGGGTAAGTTACTGGGGAGAATTCTGAGGGATAAGATATCCAGGCATTTGGAATGACTGGGTTTGAAATGGTCAATGGAGTTCAATACAGACAAGTGTGAGGCGTTGCACTTTGGAAAATCAAATCAAGGTGAACGGTAGGACCTGAGCGAGTATCATGGAACAGAATAATAATAATCTTTATTGTCACAAGTAGGTTAACATGAAATGAAAATGAAATGAAAATCGCTTATTGTCACAAGTAGGCTTCAATGAAGTTACTGTGAAAAGCCCCTAGTCGCCACATTCCGGCGCCTGTTCGGGGAGGCTGTTACAGGAATTGAACCGTGCTGCTGGCCTGCCTTGGTCTGCTTTCAAAGCCAGCGATTTAGCCCTGTGCTAAACAGCCCCTAACACTGCAATGAAGTTACTGTGAAAATCCTAGTCGTCACATTCCGGCGCATGTTCGGGTACACAGAGGGAGAATTCAGAATGTCAAAATTACATAACAGCACGTCTTTTGGGACGATGGGAGGAAACCGGAGCACCCGGAGGAAACCCACGCAGACAGGGGAAGAACGTGCAGACTCCGTACAGACAGTGACCCACGCCGGGAATCGAATCTGGTGTTAGACGTTTAGCTGCTGTCAAAGGTTCTGCTGCTTTTCCACAAACACCTTCTATTTACTTCAACAGACTGACCTATTTGGGTCATCAGAGCCATCGGAATCGAATGTTTCCCCAGAAACATTTTTAAAGCTTCTGTAATCCGATCGAATAAGGTATCCTTATCCGCAAACTGAACTCCTGTCAAAACCAGGAGCCTATCCATGTTGCTCACTCTCGCACAGTCAAGTAATTTAAAGGCCAACACAGACTGTGGAAATTCCAGGTTGTGTTTTTGTTTCTTCTCAATCACTCCTTGGCTTGGTCTGGAAAGGTTGCATCTTGCAACCCTGCACAGCAACCATCCTCTGCTACCATTTGTTAGACGTTTAGCTGCTGTTGTACAAAGAGTTAAAGGTTCTGCTCCTTTTCCACAAACACCTCCAATTTACTTCAACAGACTTTGCACAAAACTCTAACATCACCTCACCTGACACAAAGGCCACCTGAAGCCCCTTTACATATCAGTGTCAATTAGTGGATACTTAACATAAATGAGACAACTAATTGCAATGTCTCTTAACCCATTACTTAACAGTCTCCCCTTCCTTGGAGAAAAAAAATAATTAGGTGAAACAAAGTTACAAGAAACTCAGAAACACACACGTAATTTCCCCCCTTCTTTTTTTTTATTTTTGGAAGAAAAAGAAACAGTCACAGAAACAGGTGCCCTTCATTAACAATATTCAAACGTTTCTGTGAGCTAGCCCCTCTTTGTGTAAAATAGTCTGACAATTGATAGCTCCTGTCAACCCATTTAATCTTTGCTATCTCCCCTCTGTCCAACATCTGCTTCAAACTTGCGATGTCTATCCTTCACCTTTTTCATTGACACTGTTTGTAGAGTGCACATTTTCCCACAGGGATTTATTGTCAATGTGACATTCGATAGGTATATTACCCAAATCCCGTAATCCCAAAATTTCTGTCAATATAAGAACATAAGAACTAGGAGCAGGAGTAGGCCATCTGGCCCCTCGAGCCTGCTCCACCATTCAATGAGATCATGGCTGATCTTTGTGGACTCAGCTCCACTTTCCGGCCCGAACACCATATCCCCGAATCCCTTTATTCTTTCGAAAGGCATCTATCTTTTTCTTAAAAACATTTAATGAAGGAGCCTCTACTGCTTCACTGGGCAAGGAATTCCAGAGATTCACAACCCTTTGGGTGAAGAAGTTCCTCCTACACTCCGTCCTAAATCTACCTCCCCTTATTTTGAGGCTATGCCCCCTAGTTCTGCTTTCCACGACCAGTGGAAACAACCTGCCCGCATCTATCCTATCTATTCCCTTCATAATCTTATATGTCACAATAAGATCCCCCCGCATCCTTCTAAACTCCAATGAGCACAGTCCCAGTCTACTCAACCTCTCGTCATAATCTAATCCCCTCAGCTCTGGGATCAACCTAGTGAATCTCCTCTGCACTCCCTCCAGTGCCAATGTGTCCTTTCTCAGGTAAGGAGACCAAAACTGAACACAATACTCCAGATGCGGCCTCACCAACACCCTATACAACACCCTTTATATATCTGAGATATATAAAAGGCCATATCCACCGCCTCTACAAGGCTTAACATCTCAGCAGCCAAAGTTCTTTTGACCACTCTCCTTATTTTCTTTGTTTCCCACACAAGAGGACAACATTTACCATTGTTCCCCAAGAGTAAAATTATAAAACCTCCTGCGCTTGAAACCCCATCACATAAATTTGCATAGGACGCATCACTATAAACTGAGTTTCAAGTGCTTACGGTCACCTAAAACCGGGAACTTCAAAACACGCTCCTGCATTTTTAGTTTGACCAACGCTTTATTTGCTCTTACTATGTCTTCCACTTTGGGATCATTCATTTTTGTACTCAACTCTTAAGACATCAAAACTCACGTCCGGTCTAGTCTGTCTACCTAACCAATTTAGTTGCCCAATTAAACTTCGCAGTTGCTCTTTTTCCATCTTTGAAACCATTGCGTCTTTTTGTGAAACTCGGCCACGACTAATTGCGATTGGGCTGATGCTTTCCAAATAAGATTGCTGACGTAAAGTTGCCCCTAACTTAGTCTGTCCAATTTCCAGTCCAATATATTTAAATGCACCGGACGCCTGACTTCCAACCCTGAATTCTTTCCTCAAACCAGAGATTACAATAGCTTCAAAATCACTAGTCCCACCCCACAAAAAATCATCGACATGCATCATAAAAGTGCCAGAAAGATTTCCTTTATAGTCCAATAAAGCATTGCAGGATCTGCTTTCAACTGGCAACAGCCTAACTTTAACAAAACTGACCTTACCGAAAAATACCAGACTCTAGATGCATCATTTAATCCATATACACATTTGTTCAACTTCCAGAGTACCCCTTCTGTGTTAGCTGCATCTTTAGGAGGACGGAGAAAAATGTCTCTCTGGAGCTGATGCCCCTGCAAAAAGGCAGCTTTTATATCTATAGATTTGCATTCCCATGCCTTTGTGGCTAATAGAGCCAAGAAGATCTTTAAAATAACATTTCCTGCTGTAGGTGAATCTACCCTTAAATCCTGATCTTCTAAGTTTTCTTCAAATCCCCTTGCCACAAGCCTGGCCTTTGCCTTATAAGTTCCATCCGGAAGAACCTTTTCCGTGCAAATCTATCTGTGGGATAAAGCTCTTTGTCCCCTATCCGGTACTTCCGTGCATACCCCAAATTCACTCCAACTATGCAGTTCTTGCTGTTTAGCATCTTTGATAACTTTTCATCTAATTTATTGGAAGCCACCAAAATCTCACGTGCATGTGGGCTTCTACTCCTATTAGTATTCGTAGTCTTACTCATGTTCCAAGACCTTGACAAACTACATCCCCTCTCCCGCCTGGTATCTCGTTCTGTACTGCTACTGCTTGATCTTTCCCTTTTGCTGTGGGATGTCCTTTCAATAGCTCTCGACCTTTTCCTGCGGACCTGTTCACTATCCGATGTACTATCTGAACTGGCACTGCGTTTCTGTGCCCTCCATTTTTGAACTTTGTTTTCCTAATCCATTGTCTTGACTCCCTCCCCTGAATGCTGTACATTCAACCAGTGTTCGTACTTTCCAGTGGCCTTCCCTGCTCGACTAATAACAGTTGCATCCTTCCATTGACTAGACACTTCTGGCAAGTATGTCACTTTTGTACCAACTTTTGGCAGTTGCCCTTTCGGAAAAATGGCCTGTTCTAATTCATCAGAAGTGTTGTGTTCCTCCACAGAAACCCTGTCTATATCAGTTAATTGGTCCTCATAGTTCTGTAACATATGCGTACCAGATGACTCTGGTTCCTCGTCATGTCTGTCTGCTCTGTCTAAATTTGAAAATTTGTAATCTGTACCCATTATCCTTTATGAATGTACCCTAACAGTTTGATTACCATGTTGCAAAATAATTGTTTTGCCATCTATGCCTATGATCTTCCCTGGGCCTTTCCATTCATTAGAATTGTCTCTCTTATAGTATACCATGCCTCCTTGCTGAAAAACGGCATCTGATGGCCGTACATTATGCCTCAAAGCTCTGCGAATTCTTTCAGAGACTTCTGCTTCCAAAAAAGCTGTTCTACTGCGGTGTAATGCATTTAAATGTTCAGCAAAGGCAGAGCTAATTGTAGTCCCCTCCCAAGCTGGAGGCTGGTCATCCAAAATGGATGTAATTTTAGGGTTTCTACCAAACACTAATGGATAGGGACTATAGCCCCCAACCATCTGCAATGAATTCTTTGCATGTACTGCCCATGCTAAAGCTGAATTTAACTTGCAGTTTGGTCCATCCACCAAAATTTTCCAGAGCATGTCATCTATTACCATGTGGTTTCTTTCACACACACCATTACTAAATGGGCTTTCCGCAGCCGAATTCATAACTGTGATATTCACATTTTCACACATATCCCTAAACTCATCATTAGCAAATTCTCCCCCGTTTTCCGTAAGGAATTTTGCCGGTGGGCCCATTCCTGGCCCTATCCATTTTTCCACAATTTGATCCAGAATTACTCTCTTTTCTTTACTTCGTACAATCGTTGATTGACTAAATCTGGTTGCTAAATCTACAAAATGCAAAATAAATATATTATTGGCTTTATCCCAGATCTTAAGGTCCATGGCCACAATGTCGTTAAAATCCCTGGCCAAAGGTAGGGTTACTATCGGTCGTGCTGGTGTCCTTCTGTACTTCCTGCAAACTTCACAGCGGTCACTAACCTGTTCGATCAGCTTAGTATAGTCATCATCCCTTACCCCTGCATCCTTTAATAAATTTTTCAGCCTCCGAGGAGACGGATGCGCAAATTGCCGATGCAGTTTTAATACAAGCTTTTTATCAGCTAAAGTCCCATTTTCAACTGCCATTAACACATCCTTAACCACTCTACTTGAAAAATTATTTGTCAGTAATGGAATACAATAGTAAATTATAAGTCCACCGTCTTTCCAAAAACTGTTGCCTTATCCTGTTCCATATCCAGTTTCATGTGTGCTTTCTTCATCGACGGTCTGCTCAGAAGCAAAAGTATCTCACTTGATACAACATCCGTGCTGATGAAATGATTCACTCCGGCAATATTGCGAGGGATCACCACTCTTTTCAGCGGCTTCAGAGTATTATCATCCCCAAACCTGAAACTTGTGGAACTTTCAAATTCCTTAACCTTGTTACGATTTTCAGCATTCAAGGAGTCCAGGCAACATTTTAACCAGTCAATTCCACACACAGTAGATGTGCAGCCACTCTCCAATACAGCACAATTGAAGGATTCTGCAACCAACACCCTCATTACTGGCGTAAAACTGCTTGTCAATAGGACAATGCCTTCTTTCTGGTCACTATCTTTTTCCTCTTCTGACTCTTCCGTGTCATGTGTCGCTTCAAACACTCTATCATAACGAGTTGGACAGTTGAAAGCATAATGGTATTGAGAGTCCCATCGAAAACATCGATTTATCATGCCCCGTGCATTTCTGGGGTTCATCTTCCTATTGTAGGTTCTAACTGGGTTTCTGTCTCATACCTTCCGGGTCCTGATCTCCCTCTATTGCCTTGAGCCCTGTTTGTAGCCATGCTAATTTGCCATCCTGTTAGTAGTGTATCTTCCATATTCTGCTTTATAGCCGGCTGACCTATTTGGGTCATCAGAGCCATCGGAATCGAATGTTTCCCCAGAAACATTTGTAAAACTTTTGTCATCTGTTCGAATAAGGTATCCTTATCAGTAAACTGAACTCCTGTCAAAACCAGGAGCCTATCCATGTTGTTCACTCTCGCACAGTCAAGTAATTTAAAGGCCAACACAGACTGTGGAAATTCCAGGTTGTATTTCTGCAGCCTTTTATATAGTCTGCCTAATTCCATTATATAGTCTTCCATGGAGATATCCTCCATTTTCCGGAACTTATCAAAATCCCACCATGCTTCATACGCACTTAACAAGTCATCTTTCTTGTAAATCTTATCCATATAATGTAATAAAGTCTCCAGACCTTCTTCTGAGTCTAACTCTTCCAATTCCAGCTCAGGAAGCACTTTGTTTCGGATTTTACTGCCATGTGGTAGAGAAAGAGCCAATGCCGTACCTTGTTTTCTCTTTCCCAAGGCAGTTACCTTAGTCCACATAACTACTGCACTTCTCCATTGGTCGTACGATTCCCTTTCAGAAAATAAGGGAGGATAGCCATATCCAGACACCTTTATCCTGGGTTCAGCCATGTCTCTTTTTTTCTTTTCTCTCTCACTCCTTGGTATGATCTGGAAAAGTTGTATCTTTCAACCCTTCACATTTACACAGCAACCATCCTCTGCTACCAATTGGATGTGGCGACCCTGGCGACCTTCAGCTCCCCAGACCTGGAATACCTGACCGTGAAGTGCCGCCCATACTATCTTCCACGTGAGTTCACTTCAGCCATTATCACAGCGGTCTACATCCCACCCCAGGCAGTAGTGAGGAAGGCGCTGGACGAACTATACACAGTTATAAACAACTACGAAACAGAACACCCGGAGGCCTTGTTCATCGTGGCCGGAGACTTCAACAAGGCCAACCTCAAGAGTGTACTGCCCAAGTTCCACCAGCACATCTCCTGTCCCACCAGGGGCGACAACACTCTTGACCACTGCTACTCAAAAATCAAGGGCGCCTACCGTTCCATCCCCCGACCGCACTTTGGGAAATCAGACCATAAGACGGTGCTCCTTCTCCCGGCATACAAGCAGAAACTCAAGCGGGAGAATCCAGCTAAGAAGGGTCTGCAGTGCTGGTCCGAGGAAACAGAAGAGCTCTTACGTGACTGCTTAGAGACCGTGGACTGGTCCATATTTAAGGACTCCGCAACCAACTTAAATGAGTATGCCACCACCGTCACAGACTTCATCAGCAAATGTGTGGACGACTGCGTGTCAAAGAAAGCAGTACGTGCGTTCCCCAACCGGAAACCATGGCTCAATCGCGAGATTGACTCCCTACTGAAGGACAGATCTGAGGCATTCAAGGCAGACGATCCTGACCTATACAAGAAATCCAGGTACGACCTCCGCAAAGCCATCCGGAATGCCAAGAGAGAATATCAAACCAAGCTAGAGTCACAGACAGACTCTCGGCGGTTGTGGTAAGGACTAAACAACATAACGGGCTACAAAGCGAAGCCGAACAGTATCTCTGGCAGCAGCGCACCCCTCCCCGATGAACTCAATGCATTCTATGCTCGGTTCGAGCAGGTAACCAACAATCCGCTGGCGAGTGCCCCAGCAGCCCATAATTCACCCATACCCACCATCACAGCTTCCGAAGTCAGATCGGCCTTCCTGAAAGTGAACCCTCGGAAGGCGACGGGCCCAGACGGGATCCCTGGTCGTGCACTCAGAGCCTGCGCGGACCAGCTGGCAGAGGTATTCGCGGACATCTTTAACCTGTCCCTACTCCGCTCCGAGGTCCCCACCTGCTTCAAGAAGACCACCATCATACCGGTACCAAAGAAGAACCAGGCAACGTGCCTCAATGACTACCGACCAGTGGCCCTGACTTCAGTCGTAATGAAGTGCTTCGAGAGGTTGATCATGAAGCGCATCACCTCCATACTCCAGAACATAGAACATAGAACGATACAGCGCAGTACAGGCCCTTCGGCCCACGATGTTGCACCGAAACAAAAGCCATCTAACCTACACTATGCCATTATCATCCATATGCTTATCCAATAAACTTCTAAATGCCCTCAATGTTGGCGAGTTCACTACTGTAGCAGGTAGGGCATTCCACGGCCTCACCACTCTTTGCGTAAAGAACCTACCTCTGACCTCTGTCCTATATCTATTACCCCCTCAGTTTAAAGCTATGTCCCCTCGTGCCAGCCATTTCCATCCGTGGGAGAAGGCTCTCACTGTCCACCCTATCCAACCCCCTGATCATTTTGTATGCCTCTATTAAGTCTCCTCTTAACCTTCTGCTCTCCAATGAAAACAACCTCAAGTCCATCAGCCTTTCCTCATAAGATTTTCCCTCCATACCAGGCAACATCCTGGTAAATCTCCTCTGCACCCGCTCCAAAGCCTCCACGTCCTTCCTATAATGCGGTGACCAGAACTGTACGCAATACTCCAAATGCGGCCGTACCAGAGTTCTGTACAGCTGCAACATGACCTCCTGACTCCGGAACTCAATCCCTCTACCAATAAAGGCCAACACTCCATAGGCCTTCTTCACAACCCTATCAACCTGGGTGGCAAAACCTTGATCCACTGCAATTCGCATACCGCCGCAACCGGTCCACATCAGACACCATTTCCCTGGCCCTACACTCATCCCTAGAGCATCTCGAAAACAAGGACTCCTACATCAGAATCCTATTTATTGACTACAGCTCCGCCTTCAACACCATAATTCCAGCCAAGCTCATATCAAAGCTCCAAAACCTAGGACTTGGCTCCCCACTCTGCAACTGGATCCTCGATTTTCTGACCAACAGACCACAATCAGTAAGAATGAACAACAACACCTCCTCCACAATAGTCCTCAACACCAGCGCCCCGCAAGGCTGCGTACTTAGCCCCCTACTCTACTCCCTGTACACACATGACTGCGTGGCAAAACTTGGTTCCAACTCCATCTACAAGTTTGCTGATGATACGACCATAGTGGGCCGGATCTCGAATAACGATGAGTCCGAATACAGGAGGGAGATAGAGAACCTAGTGGAGTGGTGTAGCGACAACAATCTCTCCCTCAATGCCAGCAAAGCTAAAGAGCTGGTCATTGACTTCAGGAAGCAAAGTACTGTACACACCCCTGTCAGCATCAACGGGGCCGAGGTGGAGATGGTTCGCAGTTTCAAATTCCTAGGGGTGCACATCTCCAAAAATCTGTCCTGGTCCACCCACGTCGACACTCCCACCAAGAAAGCACAACAGCGCCTATACTTCCTCAGGAAACTAAGGAAATTCAGCATGTCCACATTGACTCTTACCAACTTTTACAGATGCACCATAGAAAGCATCCTATCGGGCTGCATCACAGCCTGGTATGGCAACTGCTCGGCCCAGGACCGCAAGAAACTTCAGAGAGTCGTGAACACCGCCCAGTCCATCACACAAACCTGCCTCCCATCCATTGACTCCATCTACACCTCCCGCTGCCTGGGGAAAGTGGGCAGTATAATCAAAGATCCCTCCCACCCGGCTTACTCACTCTTCCAACTTCTTCCATCGGGCAGGAGATACAGAAGTCTGAGAACACGCACGAACAGACTCAAAAACAGCTTCTTCCCCACCGTCACCAGGCTCCTAAATGACCCTCTTATGGACTGACCTCATTGACACTACACCCTGTCTGCTTCACCCGATGCCAGTGTTATGTAGTTACATTGTGTACCTTGTGTTGCCCTATTACGTATTTTCTTTTATTCCCTTTTCTTCCCATGTACTTAATGATCTGTTGAGCTGCTCGCAGAAAAATACTTTTCACTGTAACTCGGTCCACGTGACAATAAACAAATCCAATCCAAACCAATTTGTTAGACGTTTAGCTGCTGATGTACAAAGAGTCAAAGATTCTGATGCTTTTCCACAAAACAAACACCTTTAATTTACTTCAACAGACTTTGCACAAAACTCCAACATCACATCACCTGACACAAAGGCCACCTGAAGCCCCTTTACATATCAGTGTCAATTATTGGATGCTTAACAACTAATTGGACAACTAATTGGAATGTCTCTTAACCCAATACTTAACACCCGGGACGCTGGAGCTTTGAATGAACAGTGCTCACCACTGTGCTACCGTGACCTTGGAGTTCAGGTGCACGGTTCTCTGAAGGTGGGGTCACTGGTAGGTAGGGCAGTGAAGAAGGCTTTTGGAATGCTGGCCTTCATCAGTCAGGGCATTGAGTTTAGAAGTTGGGAGGTTATGTTGCAATTGTACAGGACGTTGGTGAGGCGGCACCTGGAGCATTGTGGTCAGTTTTGGTCACCTTGCTGTAGGAAAGATGTGATTAAACTGGAGAGAGTGCAGAAGGGATTTACAAGGATGTTGCTGGGAAAGGGACTGAGTTACAGGGAGAGATTGGACAGGCTGGGACTTTTTTCTTTGGAGTGTAGGAGACTGAGGGTGATCTTATAGAGGTGGATAAGATCTTGAGAGGCAGGGATAGGATGAATGCACTCGGTCTTTTTCCCAGGGCTGGGGAATTGAGAACTAGAGGGCAGAGATTTCAGTTAAGAGGGGAAAGAATTAATGGGAACTTGAGGAGCAACATTTTCCCACAGAGGGTGGTACGTGTGTGGAATGAGCTACCGGAGGAAGTGGTTGACGCAGGGACATTGACAACATTTAAAAGGCATTTGGACAGATACATGGACAGGAAAGGTTCACGGGGATATGGGCCAAATGGGGCAAATGGGGTTCGCTCAGATGGGCTTTTGGGTTGGCATGGGCCAGTTTGGGCGGAAGGGCCTGTCTCCGTGCCGGAGAATCTGTGATTCTATAGAGGTGAAGTCTTAGCTCTCTAACCTCACTCACTCCCCACCCTGCAGCACAGGAGTTTGGGCAGGACTGTGACCTGTGATCTGTTCCTGTGTAGGTGCACCGTGGCATAAAGGGTGTTGTCAGAGATGGTGATAACATCGGCATCGTTGGAGCGATCATTGCAGTCGACGGGATTAACCATGATATACGGACAGGTAAGGGGAAAGACTCATAGTTAGTGATAGGTGAGAGGGTCAGGGGTCAGAATAGACTCACCCTGGGATGAGGGTCAGGGGTCTGAGTGGATTAACCCTAGTAAGAGGGTGAGGGTCAGAGTTGATTAACCCTAGTGTGAGCGTGAGGGTCAGGGGTCAGAGTGGATTAACCCTGGTATGAGCGTGAGGGTCAGGGGTCAGAGTGGATTGACCTTTGACAAGGTACCGCATGGTAGGTTGTTGCAGAAGGTTAAAGCTCACGGGATCCAGGGTGAGGTTGCCAATTGGATTCAAAATTGGCTGGACGACAGAAGACAGAGGGTGGTTGTAGAGGGTTGTTTTTCAAACTGGAGGCCTGAGACCAGTGGTGTGCCTCAGGGATCGGTGCTGGGTCCACTGTTATTTGTGATTTATATTAAT
Organism: Scyliorhinus torazame; assembly: GCF_047496885.1. Classification (NCBI taxonomy): domain Eukaryota; kingdom Metazoa; phylum Chordata; class Chondrichthyes; order Carcharhiniformes; family Scyliorhinidae; genus Scyliorhinus; species Scyliorhinus torazame. Next base: position 366,290,237 of record NC_092709.1, read on the forward strand.
GATTTGGATGAGAATTTAGGAGACATGGTTAGTAAGTTTGCAGAGACACCAAGATTGGTGGCACAGTGGATAGTGAAGAAGGTTATCTAGGATTGCAACGGGGTCTTGATCAATTAGGCCAGTGGGCCGACGAATGGCAGATGGAGTTTAATTTAGATAAATGTGAGGTGATGCATTTTGGCAGATCGAATCAGGCCAGGACCTACTCAGTTAATGGTATGGCGTTGGTATGGCGTTGGGGAGAGTTATAGAACAAAGAGATCTAGGAGTACAGGTTCATAGCTCCTTGAAGGTGGAGTCGCAGGTGGACAGGGTGGTGAAGAAGGCATTCGGCATGCTTGGTTTCATTGGTCAGAACATTGAATACAGGAGTTGTGACGTCTTGTTGAAGTTGTACAAGACATTGGTACGGCCACATTTGGAATACTGTGTGCAGTTCTGGTCACCCTATTATAGAAAGGATATTATTAAACTAGAAAGAGTGCAGAAAAGATTTACTAGGATGTTACCGGGACTTGATGGTTTGAGTTTTAAGGAGAGGCTGGATAGACTGGGACTTTTTTCCCTGGAGCGTAGGAGGCTTAGGGGTGATCTTATAGAGGTCTATAAAATAATGAGGGGCATAGATAAGGTAGATAGTCAACATCTTTTCCCAAAGGTAGGGGAGTCTAAATCTAGAGGGCATAGGTTTAAGGTGAGAGGGGAGAGATTCAGAAGGGCCCAGAGGGGCAATTTCTTCACTCAGAGGGTAGTGAGTGTCTGGAATGTGCTGCCAGAGGTAGTAGTAGAGGCGGGTACAATTGTGTCTTTTAAAAAGCATTTAGATAGTTACATGGGTAAGATGGGTATAGAGGGTTATGGGCCAAGTGCGGGCAACTGGGACTAGCTTAATGGTAAAAACTGGGCGGCATGGACTGGTTGGGCCGAAGGGCCTGTTTCCATGCTGTAAACTTCTATGATTCTATGGTATGAGGGTCAGGGGTGAGAGTGGATTAACCCTGGGATGAGTGGAAGGGTCAGGGGTCAGAGTGGATGTTCTTAGAGATGAGGGTCAGGGGTCAGTGTGGATTCACCCTGGAGTGAGCGAGGGTCAAGGGTCAGAGTGCATACTCGAGCTATTAACCTCTGGTTTGTTTCCCTCACACAGCTGCCGATGGAGATTACTGGCGTTTGCTGAATCCAGGAAATTATGAGGTTACAGTGACGGCGGAGGGCTTCGTTCCGTTAACTCGTTCTTGCCGTGTTCGATTTGATAGTCGTCCAACAATATGTGACTTTGTTTTGACGAGGAGTTCAGACCCCCAGAGTGCCCGGCAAAAAGGCTCGGTTTCGAAAGGGCAGCGGCTTCATAAACCCAGAGGCCGCGGATGATACCTGTGAGCTCACCCCACCCCCCTCACATACACACAGACATACGTAGATGACATGCACACACACACAGATGTGCACCAACACGCAGGCATACTGACATGGTCACACGCACGTACACATAGCGCGACACACATACACAGGCACAGTCATGCGCACACACGTACAGATGCACAAACACAAGTGAGCACACACATCCACACACACACACAGAGGCAGGCACACAGGCATTGTGACGAGTGCACACACACTGTAGCACGAACTTACAGGCAGACTGACTCACACACATACACACACACACGCGCTCCCACAGACACTGACGTATGCGCACACAGGCACACAAACGTGCACAAACAGACACTGATGCATTCATACACATAGGCACACAAACGCACGTGGCCTGATGCACGCACACACAGATGCACACAGGCACACAAAAGTGCACACAGACAAAGGCGTGCACACAAACAGAGGCGTGCACACAAACAGAGGCGTGCACACAAATAGGCGTGTACACAACCAGAGACACATACACAAACACTGGTACACTGCTGCGTGTACACAAGCTCATCGATGCGCACACCGACAGGCGGAAAGACACAAACACACAGACGTACTGACACGCATACACACAGGCACACAGGTGCACGCGCACAAAGACAGACATGCATACACAAACAGATGCACACGCACACTGATGCACGCACACACAGGTGCACTGATGCAAGCACACAATCTGGTTCACCGACGTGCAATCGCACAATGTGCGCATACACAAAAGAGCACAGATGCTCGGGCACATAAACAGGCATACTGAAGCACAGACAAAACAGACATGCACACACAACAGCTCACTGAGACATGCACAGTTTCAGGAACACTTACACACTTACCCCCATACCTTTAATCGGAGACAGTGTCAGATACCCTGACACACTTACCCCCATAACCCCAACCAGAGAGAGTGTCAGATACCCTTACACACTTACCCACATAACCCCAACCAGAGACAGTGTGAGATACCCTTACACACTTACCCCCATAACCCCAACCAGAGACAGTGTAGATACCCTGACACACTTACCCCCATAACCCCAACCAGAGACAGTGTCAGATACCCTTACACACTTACCCACATAACCCCAACCAGAGACAGTGTGAGATACCCTTACACACTTACCCCCATAACCCCAACCAGAGACAGTGTAGATACCCTTACACACTTACCCCCATAACCCCAACCAGAGACAGTGTGGGATACCCTGACACACTTACCCCCATACCTCTAACCAGAGACAGTGTCAGATACCCTTACACACTTACCCCCATAACCCCAACCAGAGACAGTGTGAGATACCCTTACACACTTACCCCCATAACCCCAACCAGAGACAGTGTAGATACCCTTACACACTTACCCCCATAACCCCAACCAGAGACAGTGTGAGATACCCTTACACACTTACCCCATAACCCCAACCAGAGACAGTGTAGATACCCTTACACACTTACCCCCATAACCCCAACCAGAAACAGTGTCAGATACCCTTACACACTTACCCCCATAACCCCAACCAGAAACAGTGTCAGATACCCTTACACACTTACCCCCATAACCCCAACCAGAGACAGTGTCAGATACCCTTACACACTTACCCCCATAACCCCAACCAGAGACAGTGTGGGATACCCTTACACACTTACCCCCACACTCCTAACCAGAGACAGTGTCAGAAACCCTTACACACTTACCCCCATACCCCTAACCAGAGACAGTGTCATATACTCTGACACACTTACCCCATAACCCTAATCAGAGACAGTGCCAGATACCCTTACACACTTACCCCCATACCCCTAACCAGAGATATTGTCAGATACCCTTACACACTGACCCCCACACCCCTAACCAGAGACAGTGTCAGATACCCTTACACACTTACCCCCATAACCCCAACCAGAGACAGTGTGGGATACCCTTACACACTTACCCCCATATCCCTAACCAGAGACAGTGTGAGATACCCTGACACACTTACCCCCACACCCCTAACCAGAGACAGTGTGGGATACCCTTACACACTTACCCCCATACCCCTAACCAGAGATATTGTCAGATACCCTTACACACTGACCCCCACACCCCTAACCAGAGACAGTGTGGGATACCCTTACACACTTACCCCCATAACCCCAACCAGAAACAGTGCCAGATACCCTTACACACTTACCCCCATAACCCCAACCAGAAACAGTGTCAGATACCCTTACACACTTACCCCCATAACCCCAACCAGAGACAGTGTCAGATACCTTTACACACTTACCCCCATAACCCCAACCAGAGACAGTGTGGGATACCCTTACACACTTACCCCCACACTCCTAACCAGAGACAGTGTCAGAAACCCTTACACACTTACCCCCATACCCCTAACCAGAGACAGTATCATATACTCTGACACACTTACCCCATAACCCTAATCAGAGACAGTGCCAGATACCCTTACACACTTACCCCCATACCCCTAACCAGAGATATTGTCAGATACCCTTACACACTGACCCCCACACCCCGAACCAGAGACAGTGTCAGATACCCTTACACACTTACCCCCATAACCCCAACCAGAGACAGTGTGGGATACCCTTACACACTTACCCCCATATCCCTAACCAGAGACAGTGTGAGATACCCTGACACACTTACCCCCATACCCCTAACCAGAGACAGTGTGAGATACCCTTACACACTTACCCCCATACCCCTAACCAGAGATATTGTCAGATACCCTTACACACTGACCCCCACACCCCTAACCAGAGACAGTGTCAGATACCCTTACACACTTACCCCCATAACCCCAACCAGAGACAGTGTGGGATACCCTTACACACTTACCCCCATATCCCTAACCAGAGACAGTGTGAGATACCCTGACACACTTACCCCCACACCCCTAACCAGAGACAGTGTGGGATACCCTTACACACTTACCCCTATAACCCTAACCACAGACAGTGTCAGATACCTTTACACACTTACCCCCATTTCCCTAACCAGAGACAGTGTGAGATACCCTTACACACTTACCCCCATAACCCCAACCAGAGACAGAGTGGGATACCCTTACACACTTACCCCCACACTCCTAACCAGAGACAGTGTCAGAAACCCTTACACACTTACCCCCATACCACTAACCAGAGACAGTTTCATATACTCTTACACACTTACCCCGTAACCCTAATCAGAGACAGAGCCAGATACCCTTACACACTCACCCCCATACCCCTAACCAGAGATATTGTCAGATACCCTTACACACTGACCCCCACACCCCTAACCAGAGATATTGTCAGATACCCTTACACACTTACCCCCACACCTCTAACCAGAGACAGTGTGAGATACCCTTACACACTTACCCCCATAACCCCAACCAGAGACAGTGTGGGATACCCTTACACACTTACCCCCATATCCCTAACCAGAGACAGTGTGAGATACCCTTACACACTTACCCCCATAACCCCAACCAGAGACAGTGTGGGATACCCTTACACACTTACCCCCATAACCCCAACCAGAGACAGTGTAGATACCCTTACACACTTACCCCCATACCCCTAACCAGAGACAGTGTGAGATACCCTTACACACTTACCCCCATAACCCCAACCAGAGACAGTGTAGATACCCTTACACACTTACCCCCCGAACCAGAGACAGTGTCAGATACCCGTGCACACTTACCCCCACACCCCTTAACCAGAGACAGTGTCAGATACCCTTCCACACTTACCCCACACCTCTAACCAGAGACAGTGTCAGATACACTTACACACTTACCCCCACACCCCTAACCAGAGACAGTGTGCGATACCCTTACAGACTTACCCCCACACTCCTAACCAGAGTGTGTGAGATACCCTTACACACTTACCCCCTTATACCTAACCAGAGACAGTGTCAGATACCCTTACACAAATCCCCCCCTCCCCAGCCCGAGACAGTGTCAGATGCCCTTACACAAATCCCCCCCTCCCCAGCCCGAGACAGTGTCAGATGCCCTTACACAAATCCCCCCCTCCCCACCCCGAGACAGTGTCAGATGCCCTTACACAATTCCCCCCCTCCCCACCCCGAGACAGTGTCAGATGCCCTTACACAATTCCCCCCCTCCCCACCCCGAGACAGTGTCAGATGCCCTTACACAATTCCCCCCCTCCCCACCCCGAGACAGTGTCAGATGCCCTTACACAATTCCCCCCCTCCCCACCCCGAGACAGTGTCAGTGACTCTGTCCTTCAGTTGAATTCTGTGAGTTGGAGCAAGCTCTATCTGCACTTACTGTACAATGTGATAAGCCTGTATAATTCTGCTTGTGACTGTCTGATCGTTCTGTATCCGAGAACTGTGCATTGAGCTTAAAAGGTGCTATTAATCAATACTTTCAATTTCTAATGAATGGAGGAGCAGTGAAAATGAGAAAGGGTCTTGAGGAGGACATCGGGGACCCTCGAGTCGCCTTCTTCATTTGATAAGGTTTAGCTGGTAATGCAGCCTGTATCCCACCTCAGCCTCCAGGGCTGGTTTAGCTCAGTGGGCTAGACAGCTGCTCAGTGATTCAGCAGCCCGGGTTCAATTCCCGTATCGACTGAGAATTCTGAATTCTCCCTCTGTGTACCCGAACAGGCGCCGGAATGTGGCGACTAGGGGCTTAGAACATAGAACATAGAAAAATACAGCACAGAACAGGCCCTTCGGCCCACGATGTTGTGCCGAACCTTTGTCCTAGATTAATCATAGATTATCATAGAATTTACAGTGCAGAAGGAGGCCATTCGGCCCATCGCGTCTGCACCGGCTCTTGGAAAGAGCACCCTACCCAAGGTCAACACCTCCACCCTATCCCCATAACCCAGCAACCCCACCCAACATTAAGGGCAATTTTGGACACGAAGGGCAATTTAGCATGGCCAATCCACCTAACCTGTACATCTTTGGACTGTGGGAGGAAACCGGAGCACCCGGAGGAAACCCACGCACACACGGGGAGGATGTGCAGACTCCGCACAGACAGTGACCCAAGACGGAATCAAACCTGGGACCCTGGAGCTGTGAAGCAATTGTGCTATCCACAATGCTACCGTGCTGCCCTTAAGAACAAATTAATTTGCACTATATCATTTTACCGTCATCCATGTACCTATCCAATAGCTGCTTGAAGGTCCCTAATGTTTCCGACTCAACTACTCCCACAGGCAGTGCATTCCATGCCCCCACTACTCTCTGGGTAAAGAACCTACCTCTGACATCCCCCCTATATCTTCCACCTTTCACCTTAAATTTATGTCCCCTTGTAATGGTTTGTTCCACCGGGGGAAAAAGTCTCTGACTGTCTACTCTATCTATTCCCCTGATCATCTTATAAACCTCTATCAAGTCGCCCCTCATCCTTCTCCGTTCTAATGAGAAAAGGCCTAGCACCCTCAACCTTTCCTCGTAAGACCTACTCTCCATTCCAGGCAACATCCTGGTAAATCTTCTTTGCACCTTTTCCAAAGCTTCCACATCCTTCCTAAAATGAGGCGACCAGAACTGTACACAGTACTCCAAATGTGGCCTTACCAAAGTTTTGTACAGCTGCATCATCACCTCACGGCTCTTAAATTCAATCCCTCTGTTAATGAACGCTAGCACACCATAGGCCTTCTTCACAGCTCTATCCACTTGAGTGGCAACTTTCAAAGATGTATGAACATAGACCCCAAGATCTCTCTGCTCCTCCACATTGCCAAGAACTCTACCGTTAACCCTATATTCCGCATTCATATTTGTCCTTCCAAAATGGACAACCTCAAACTTTTCAGGGTTAAACTCCATCTGCCACTTCTCAGCCCAGCTCTGCATCCTATCTATATCTCTTTGCAGCCGACAACAGCCCTCCTTACTATCCACAACTCCACCAATCTTTGTATCGTCTGCAAATTTACTGACCCACCCTTCAACTCCCTCATCCAAATCATTAATGAAAATCACAAACAGCAGAGGACCCAGAACTGATCCCTGTGGTACGCCACTGGTAACTGGGATCCAGGCTGAATATTTGCCATCCACCAGCACTCTCTGACTTCTATCGGTTAGCCAGTTCGTTATCCAACTGGCCAAATTCCCCACTATTCCATGCCTCCTTACTTTGTGCATAAGCCTATCATGGGGAACCTTATCAAATGCCTTACTAAAATCCATGTACACTACATCCACTGCTTTACCTTCATCCACATGCTTGGTCACCTCCTCAAAGAATTCAATAAGACTTGTGAGGCAGGACAGGAACCGATGTCCTAGGGGGGTGTTTGCTAGAGCTGTTGGGGAGAGTTTAAACTAATGTGGCAGGGGGGTGGGAACCGATGCAGGAAGTTGGAAGGTAGTAAAACAGGGACAGAAATAAAAGGCAGTAAGGGGGAAAGTGTAAGGCAGAGAAGCCATAGTCAAAAATCAAAAAGGGCGACAGTACAAGGTACAGTGACTGAGGGGAGCTCAGTGAATAGGACCAGTAATCGTAAAACGGGAAGTAAAAACATTAATGGTAAGCGACGCGGCAGGTTGTTACATGAAGATATGGGTTCAACGACAAGGAAAATTAGGAGAAAAGTTCAGAGGAAATATAACTTAGGAGAGGTTACTGATCGAGGTGTTAAGGTTCAGAACAGAGGTAAAAAAAGCCAACATAAGTGTACTTTACCTGAATGCTCGTAGTATTCGGAGTAAGGTAAATGAGCTGATGGCGCAAATCATATCATAGAGTTTACAGTGCAGAAGGAGGCCATTTGGCCCATCGAGTCTGCACCGGCTCTTGGAAAGAGCACCCTACCCAAGCCCATACCCCCACCCTATCCCCATAACCCAGTAACCCCACCCAACACTAAGGGCAATTTTGGACACTAAGGGCAATTTATCATGGCCAATCCACCTAACCTGCACATCTTTGGACTGTGGGAGGAAACCGGAGCACCTGGAGGAAACCCACGCAGACACGGGGAGGATGTGCAGACTCCGCACAGACAGTGACCCAAGCCGGGAATCGAACCTGGGACCCTGGAGCTGTGAAGCAATTGTGCTAACCAATATGCTACCGTGCTGCTATCGTGAATGACTATGACTTAGTGGCCATTACTGAAACATGGTTAAAGGATGGTCACGACTGGGAGTTAAATATCCGAGGGTATCAAACTATTCGGAAGGACAGAGTGGATGGTAAGGGAGGTGATGTAGCTCTGTTATTTAAGGATGACATCCGGGCAACAGTAAGGGATGACATCGGTGCGATGGAGGATAAGGTTGAATCCGTTTGGGTGGAAATCAGGAATAGTAAGGTGAAAAAGTCACTGATAGGAGTAATCTATAGGCCACCAAATAGTAACATTATGGTGGGGCAGGCAATAAACAAAGAAATAACAGATGCATGTAGAAATGGTACAGCAGTTATCATGGGGGATTTTAATCTACATGTTGATTGGTTTAACCAGGTTGGTCAAGGCAGCCTTGAGGAGGAGTTTATAGAATGTATCCGCGATAGTTTCCTAGAACAGTATGTAATGGAACCTACGAGGGAACAGGGGGTTGGATAGGGTGGACAGTGAGAGCCTTCTCCCGCGGATGGATATGGCTGGCACGAGGGGACATAACTTTAAACTGAGGGGTAATAAATATAGGACAGAGGTCAGAGGTAGGTTCTTTACGCAAAGAGTAGTGAGGCCGTGGAATGCCCTACCTGCTACAGTAGTGAACTCGCCAACATTGAGGGCATTTAAAAGTTTATTGGATAAACATATGGATGATAATGGCATAGTGTAGGTTAGATGGCTTTTGTTTCGGTGCAACATCGTGGGCCGAAGGGCCTGTACTGCGCTGTATTGTTCTATGTTCTATGTTCTATGTAAGCGGTCCTCGATCTGGTCCTGTGTAATGAGACAGGATTGATTCAGGATCTCATAGTTAGGGATCCTCTCGGAAGGAGCGATCACAATATGGTGGAATTTAAAATACAGATGGAGGGTGAGAAGGTAAAATCAAGCACTAGTGTTTTGTGCTTAAACAAAGGAGATTACAATGGGATGAGAGAAGAACTAGCTAAGGTAGACTGGGAGCAAAGACTTTATGGTGAAACAGTTGAGGAACAGTGGAGAACCTTCCAAGTGATTTTTCACAGTGCTCAGCAAAGGTTTATACCAACAAAAAGGAAGGGCGGTAAAAAGAGGGAAAATCGACCGTGGATATCTAAGGAAATAAGGGAGAGTATCAAATTGAAGGAAAAAGCATACAAAGTGGCAAAGATCAGTGGGAGACTAGAGGACTGGGAAATCTTTAGGGGGCAACAGAAAGCTATTAAAAAAGCTATAAAGAAGAGTAAGATAGATTATTAGAGTAAACTTGCTCAGAATATAAAAACAAATAGTAAAAGTTTCTACAAATACATTAAACAAAAAAGAGTGGCTAAGGTAAATATTGGTCCTTTAGAGGATGAGAAGAGAGTTTTAATAATGGGAGATGAAGAAATGGCTGAGGAACTGAACAGGTTTTTTGGGTCGGTCTTCACAGTGGAAGACACAAATAACATGCCAGTGACTGATGGAAATGAGGCTATGACAGGTGAGGACCTTGAGAGGATTGTTATCACCAAGGAGGTAGTGATGGGCAAGCTAATGGGGCTAAAGGTAGACAAGTCTCCTGGACCTGATGGAATGCATCCCAGAGTGCTAAAAGAGATGGCGAGGGAAATTGCAAATGCACTCGTGATAATTTAGCAAAATTCACTAGACTCTGGGGTGGTCCCGGCGGATTGGAAATTAGCAAACGTGACACCACTGTTTAAAATAGGAAGTAGGCAGAAAGTGGGTAATTATAGGCCAGTGAGCTTAACTACGGTAGTCGGGAAGATGCTGGAATCTATCATCAAGGAATAAATAGCGAGGCATCTGGATGGAAATTGTCCCATTGGGCAGACGCAGCTTGGGTTCATAAAGGGCAGGTCGTGCCTAACTAATTTAGTGGAATTTTTGAGGACATTACCAGTGCGGTAGATAATGGGTTGCCAATGGATGTGGTGTATCTGGATTTCCAGAAAGCCTTTGACAAGGTGCCACACAAAAAGTTGTTGCATAAGATAAAGATGCATGGCATTAAGGGGAAAGTAGTAGCATTAATAGAGGATTGGTTAATTAATAGAAAGCAAAGAGTGGGGATTAATGGGTGTTTCTCTGGTTGGCAATCAGTAGCTAGTGGTGTCCCTCAGGGATCAGTGTTGGGCCCACAACTGTTCACAATTTACATAGATGATTTGGAGTTGGGGACCAAGGGCAATGTGTCCAAGTTTGCAGATGACACTAAGATAAGTGGTAAAGCAAAAAGTGCAGAGGATACTTGAAGCCTGCAGAGGGATTTGAATAGGCTAAGTGAATGGGCTAGGGTCTGGCAGATGGAATACAATGTTGACAAATGTGAGGTGACCCATTTTGGTAGGAATAACAGCAAAAGGGATTATTATTTAAATGATAAAATATTAAAACATGCTGCTGTGCAGAGAGACCTGGGTGTGCTAGTGCATGAGTCGCAAAAAGTTGGTTTTCAGGTGCAACAGGTGATTAAGAAGGCAAATGGAATTTTGTCCTTCATTGCTAGAGGGATGGAGTTTGAGACTAGGGAGGTAATGCTGCAATTGTATAAGGTGTTAGTGAGGCCACACCTGGAGTATTGTGTTCAGTTTTGGTCTCCTTACTTGAGAACGGACGTACTGGCACTGGAGGGTGTGCAGAGGAGATTCACTAGGTTAATCCCAGAGCTGAAGGGGTTGGATTACGAGGAGAGGTTGAGTAGACTGGGACTGTACTCGTTGGAATTTAGAAGAATGAGGGGGGATCTTATAGAAACATATAAGATTATGAAGGGAATAGATAGGATAGATGCGGGCAGGTTGTTTCCACTGGCGGGTGAAAGCAGAACTAGGGGGCATAGCCTCAAAATAAGGGGAAGTAGATTTAGGACTGAGTTTAGGAGGACCTTCTTCACCCAAAGGGTTGTGAATCTATGGAATTCCTTGCCCAGTGAAGCAGTAGAGGCTCCTTCATTAAATGTTTTTAAGATAAGGATAGATAGTTTTTTGAAGAATAAAGGGATTAAGGGTTATGGTGTTCGGGCCGGAAAGTGGAGCTGAGTCCACAAAAGATCAGCCATGATCTCATTGAATGGTGGAGCAGGCTCGAGGGGCCAGATGGCCGACTCCTGCTCCTAGTTCTTATGTTCTTATGTTATGTAAGGCAAGACCGACCCCTCACAAATCCGTGCTGACTATCCCTAATCAAGCAGTGTCTTTCCAGATGCTCAGAAATCCTATCCTTCAGTCCCCTTTCCATTACTTTGCCTACCACCGAAGTAAGACTAACTGGCCTGTAATTCCCAGGGTTATCCCTAGTCCCTTTTTTAAACAGGGGCACGACATTCGCCACTCTCCAATCCCCTGGTACCAACCCTGTTGACAGTGAGGACGAAAATATCATTGCCAACGGCTCTGCAATTTCATCCCTTGCTTCCCATAGAATCCTTGGATATATCCCGTCAGGCCCGGGGGACTTGTCTATCCTCAAGTTTTTCAAAATGCCCAACACATCTTCCTTCCTAACAAGTATTTCCTCGAGCTTACCAATCTGTTTCACACTGTCCTCTCCAACAATATCGCCCCTCTCATTTGTAAATACAGAAGAAAAGTACTCGTTCAAGACCTCTCCTATCTCTTCAGACTCAATACACAATCTCCCACTACTGTCCTTGATCGGAACTACCCTCGCTCTAGTCATTCTGGCACAGTAACTTCATACTGGTGATAATAAAAGGTTATTATTAATATTTCACCCCCTTGTTCATGAAGAACAGATCAAACTCGGCCTTAACAATATTCAAAGATTCTGTTTCTGCTGCCTTTTGAGGAAGAGTTTTAGAGACTCACATCCTTCTGAGAGAGAACATTGTCGCACATCCGTCTGAGAGAGAACATTGTCGCACATCCCTCTGGGAGAGAACATTGGATTGGATTGGATTGGGTTTGTTTATTGTCACGTGTACCGAGGTACAGTGAAAAGTATTTTTCTGCGAGCAGCTCAACAGATCATTAAGGACATGAGAAGAAAAGGGAATAAAAGAAAATACATAATAGGGCAACACAACATATACAATGTAACTACATAACACCGGCATCGGATGAAGCATACAGGGTGTAGTGTTAATGAGGTCAGTCCATAAGAGGGTCATTTAGGAGTCTGGTAACAGTGGGGAAGAAGTTGTTTTTGAGTCTGTTCGTGCGTGTTCTCAGACTTCTGTATCTCCTGCCCGATGGAAGAAGTTGGAAGAGTGAGTAAGCCGGGTGGGATGGATCTTTGATTATGCTGCCCGCTTTCCCCAGGCAGCGGGAGTCAATGGATGGGAGGCAGGTTTGTGTGATGGACTGGGCGGTGTTCACGACTCTCTGAAGTTTCTTGCGGTCCTGGGCCGAGCAGTTGCCATACCAGGCTGTGATGCAGCCCGATAGGATGCTTTCTATGGTGCATCTGTAAAAGTTGGTAAGAGTCAATGTGGACATGCCGAATTTCCTTAGTTTCCTGAGGAAGTATAGGCGCTGTTGTGCTTTCTTGGTGGTAGCGTCGACGTGGGTGGACCAGGACAGATTTTTGGAGATGTGCACCCCTAGGAATTTGAAACTGCGAACCATCTCCACCTCGGCCCCGTTGATGCTGACAGGGGTGTGTACAGTACTTTGCTTCCTGAAGTCAATGACCAGCTCTTTAGTTTTGCTGGGATTGAGGGAGAGATTGGTGTTGCTACACCACTCCACTAGGTTCTCTATCTCCCGCCTGTATTCGGACTCGTCGTTATTCGAGATCCGACCCACTATGGTCGTATCGTCAGCAAACTTGTAGATGGAGTTGGAACCAAGTTTTGCCACGCAGTTGTGTGTGTACAGGGAGTAGAGTAGGGGGCTAAGTACGCAGCCTTGCGGGGCGCTGGTGTTGAGGACTATTGTGGAGGAGGTGTTGTTGTTCATTCTTACTGATTGTGGTCTGTTGGTCAGAAAATCGAGGATCCGGTTGCAGAGTGGGGAGCAAAGTCCTAGGTTTTGGAGCTTTGATATGAGCTTGGCTGGGATTATGGTGTTGAAGGCGGAGCTGTAGTCAATAAATAGGAATCTAATGTAGGAGTCCTTGTTTTCGAGATGCTCTAGGGATGAGTGTAGGGCCAGGGAAATGGTGTCTGATGTGGACCGGTTGCAGCGGTATGCGAATTGCAGTGGATCAAGGTGTTCTGGGAGTATGGAGGTGATGCGCTTCATGGTCAACCTCTCGAAGCACTTCATTACGACTGAAGTCAGGGCCACTGGTCGGTAGTCATTGAGGCACGTTGCCTGGTTCTTCTTTGGTACCGGTATGATGGTGGTCTTCTTGAAGCAGGTGGGGACCTCGGAGCGGAGTAGGGAGAGGTTAAAGATGTCCGTGAATACCTCTGCCAGCTGGTCCGCGCAGGCTCTGAGTGCACGACCAGGGGTCCCGTCCGGGCCCGTCGCCTTCCGAGGGTTCACTTTCAGGAAGGCCAATCTGACTTCGGAAGCTGTGATGGTTGGCATGGGTGAATTATGGGCTGCTGGGGCACTCGCCAGCGGATTGTTGGTTACCTGCTCGAACCGAGCATAGAATGCATTGAGTTCATCGGGGAGGGGTGCGCTGCTGCCAGAGATACTGTTCGGCTTCGCTTTGTAGCCCGTTATGTTGTTTAGTCCTTGCCACAACCGCCGATAGTCTGTCTGTGTCTCTAGCTTGGTTTGATATTCTCTCTTGGCATTCGGATGGCTTTGCGGAGTTCGTACCTGGATTTCTTGTATAGGTCAGGGTCGTCTGCCTTGAATGCCTCAGATCTGTCCTTCAGTTGGGAGTCAATCTCGCGATTGAGCCATGGTTTCCGGTTGGGGAACGTACGTACTACTTTCTTTGACACACAGTCGTCAACACATTTGCTGATGAAGTCTGTGACATTGTCGCACATCCCTCTGAGAGAGAACATTGTCGCACATCCCTCTGAGAGAGAACATTGTCGCACATCCGTCTGAGAGAGAACATTGTCGCACATCCGTCTGAGAGAGAACATTGTCGCACATCCACCTGAGGGAGAACATTGTCGCACATCCGTTTGAGAGAGAACATTGACGCACATCCCTCTGAGAGAGAGCATTGACGCACATCCGTCTGAGAGAGAACATTGTCGCACATCCCTCTGAGAGAGAACATTGTCGCACATCCCTCTGAGAGAGAACATTGTCGCACATCCGTATGAGAGAGAACATTGTCGGACATCCCTCTGAGAGAGAACATTGTCGCACATCCCTCTGAGAGAGAACATTGTCGCACATCCCTCTGAGAGAGAACATTGTCGCACATCCCTCTGAGAGAGAACATTGTCGCACATCCGTCTGAGAGAGAACATTGTCGCACATCCCTCTGAGAGAGAACATTGTCGCACATCCGTCTGAGAGAGAACATTGACGCACATCCGTCTGAGAGAGAACATTGTCGCACAACCCTCTGAGAGAGAACATTGTCGCACATCCGTCTGAGAGAGAACATTGTCGCACATCCCTCTGAGAGAGAACATTGTCGCACATCCGTCTGAGAGAGAACATTGTCGCACATCCGTCTGTGAGAGAACATTGTCGCACATCCCTCTGAGAGAGAACATTGTCGCACATCCGTCTGAGAGAGAACATTGACGCACATCCGTCTGAGAGAGAACATTGTTGCACATCCCTCAGAGAGAGAACATTGTCGCACATCCCTCTCAGAGAGAACATTGTCGCACATCCCTCTCAGAGAGAACATTGTCGCACATCCGTCTGAGAGAGAACATTGACGCACATCCGTCTGATAGAGAAGATTGTCGCACATCCCTCTGAGAGAGAACATTGTCGCACATCCCTCTGAGAGAGAACATTGTCGCACATCCATCTGAGAGAGAACATTGTCGCACATCCCTCTGAGAGAGAACATTGTCGCACATCCGTCTGAGAGAGAACATTGTCGCACATCCGTCTGAGAGAGAACATTGTCGCACATCCCTCTGAGAGAGAACATTGTCACACATCCCGCTGAGAGAGAACATTGACGCACATCCGTCTGAGAGAGAACATTGTCGCACATCCCTCTGAGAGAGAACATTGTCGCACATCCCTCTGAGAGAGAACATTGTCGCACATCCGTCTGGGAGAGAACATTGTCACACATCCGTCTGAGAGAGAACATTGTCGCACATCCCTCTGAGAGAGAATATTGTCGCACATCCGTCTGAGAGAGAACATTGTCGCACATCCGCATGAGAGAGAACATTGTCGCACATCCATCTGAGAGAGAACATTGTCGCACATCCGTCTGAGAGAGAACATTGACGCACATCCGTCTGAGAGAGAACATTGACACACATCGATCTGAGAGAGAACATTGTCGCACATCCCTCGAAGTGAGAACATTATCGCACATCCCTCTGAGAGAGAACATTGTCGCACATCCACCTGCGAGAGAACATTGTCGCACATCCGTCTGAGAGAGAACATTGTCGCACATCCGTCTGAGAGAGAACATTGTCGCACATCCGTCTGAGAGAGAACATTGTCGCACATCCCTCTGAGAGAGAACATTGTCGCACATCCGTCTGAGAGAGAACATTGTCGCACATCCGTCTGAGAGAGAACATTGTCGCACATCCCTCTGAGAGAGAACATTGTCGCACATCCGTCTGAGAGAGAACATTGACGCACATCCGTCTGAGAGAGAACATTGTCGCACATCCCTCTGAGAGAGAACATTGTCGCACATCCCTCTGAGAGAGAACATTGTCGCACATCCCTCTCAGAGAGAACATTGTCGCACATCCCTCTCAGAGAGAACATTGTCGCACATCCGTCTGAGAGAGAACATTGACGCACATCCGTCTGATAGAGAAGATTGTCGCACATCCCTCTGAGAGAGAACATTGTCGCACATCCCTCTGAGAGAGAACATTGTCGCACATCCCTCTGAGAGAGAACATTGTCGCACATCCATCTGAGAGAGAACATTGTCGCACATCCCTCTGAGAGAGAACATTGTCGCACATCCGTCTGAGAGAGAACATTGTCGCACATCCGTCTGAGAGAGAACATTGTCGCACATCCCTCTGAGAGAGAACATTGTCACACATCCCGCTGAGAGAGAACATTGACGCACATCCGTCTGAGAGAGAACATTGTCGCACATCCCTCTGAGAGAGAACATTGTCGCACATCCGTCTGAGAGAGAACATTGTCGCACATCCATCTGAGAGAGAACATTGTCGCACATCCGTCTGAGAGAGAACATTGTCGCACATCCCTCTGAGAGAGAACATTGTCGCACATCCGTCTGAGAGAGAACATTGTCGCACATCCCTCTGAGAGAGAACATTGTCGCACATCCGTCTGAGAGAGAACATTGTCGCACATCCATCTGAGAGAGAATATTGTCGCACATCCGTCTGAGAGAGAACATTGTCGCACATCCCTCTGAGAGAGAACATTGTCGCACATCCGTCTGAGAGAGAACATTGTCGCACATCCGTCTGAGAGAGAACATTGTCGCACATCCCTCTGAGAGAGAACATTGTCGCACATCCGTCTGAGAGAGAACATTGTCGCAAATCCATCTGAGAGAGAATATTGTCGCACATCCGTCTGAGAGAGAACATTGTCGCACATCCCTCTGAGAGAGAACATTGTCGCACATCCCTCTGAGAGAGAACATTGTCGCACATCCCTCTGAGAGAGAACATTGTCGCACATCCGTCTGAGAGAGAACATTGTCGCACATCCGTCTGAGAGAGAACATTGTCGCACATCCCTCTGAGAGAGAACATTGTCCCACATCCGTCTGAGAGAGAACATTGTCGCACATCCGTCTGAGAGAGAACATTGTCGCACATCCGTCTGAGAGAGAACATTGCCCCACATCCGTCTGAGAGAGAACATTGTCGCACATCCCTGTGAGAGAGAACATTGTCGCACATCCGCCTGAGAGAGAACATTGACGCACATCCTTCTGAGAGAGAACATTGTCGCACATCCGTCTGAGGGAGAACATTGTCGCACATCCATCTGAGAGAGAACATTGTCGCACATCCATCTGAGAGAGAATGTTGTCACACATCCCTCTGAGAGAGAACATTGACGCACATCCGTCTGAGAGAGAACATTGTCGCACATCCGTCTGAGAGAGAACATTGTCGCACATCCCTCTGAGAGAGAACATTGTCGCACATCCCTCTGAGAGAGAACATTGTCGCACATCCGTCTGAGAGAGAACATTGTCGCACATCCCTCTGAGAGAGAAAATTTTCGCACATCCCTCTGAGTGAGATCATTGTCGCACATCCCTCTGAGAGAGAACATTGTCGCACATCCCTCTGAGAGAGAACATTGTTGCACATCCGTCTGAGAGAGAACATTGACGCACATCCGTCTGAGAGACAACATTGTCGCACATCCGTCCGAGAGAGAACATTGTCGCACATCCCTCTGAGAGAGAACATTGACGCACATCCATCTGAGAGAGAGCATTGTCGCAAATCCCTCTGAGAGAGAACATTGTCACACATCCACCTGAGGGAGAACAGTGTCGCACATCCCTCTGAGAGAGAACATTGTCGCACATCCTTCCAAGAGAGAACATTGTCGCACATCCCTCTGAGAGAGAACATTGTCACACATCCACCTGAGGGAGAACAGTGTCGCACATCCCTCTGAGAGAGAACATTGTCGCACCGCCCTCTGAGAGAGAACATTGTCGCACATCCCTCTGAGAGAGAACATTGTCGCACATCCCTCTGAGAGAGAACATTGTCGCACATCCCTCTGAGAGAGAACATTGTCGCACATCCGTCTGAGAGAGAACATTGTCGCACATCCCTCTGAGAGAGAACATTGTCGCACATCCCTCTGAGAGAGAACATTGTCGCACATCCCTCTGAGAGAGAACATTGTCGCACATCCCTCTGAGAGAGAACATTGTCGCACATCCCTCTGAGAGAGAACATTGTCGCACATCCGTATGAGAGAGAACATTGTCGGACATCCCTCTGAGAGAGAACATTGTCGCACATCCCTCTGAGAGAGAACATTGTCGCACATCCGTCTGAGAGAGAACATGGTCGCACATCCCTCTGAGAGAGAACATTGTCGCACATCCGTCTGAGAGAGAACATTGACGCACATCCGTCTGAGAGAGAACATTATCGCACAACCCTCTGAGAGAGAACATTGTCGCACATCCGTCTGAGAGAGAACATTGTCGCACATCCGTCTGAGAGAGAACATTGTCGCACATCCCTCAGAGAGAGAACATTGTCGCACATCCGTCTGAGAGAGAACATTGTCGCACATCCGTCTGAGAGAGAACATTGTCGTACATCCCTCTGAGAGAGAACATTGTCGCACATCCCTCTAAGAGAGAACATTGTCGCACATCCCTCTGAGAGAGAACATTGTCGCACATCCGTATGAGAGAGAACATTGTCGGACATCCCTCTGAGAGAGAACATTGTCGCACATCCCTCTGAGAGAGAACATTGTCGCACATCCGTCTGAGAGAGAACATTGTCGCACATCCCTCTGAGAGAGAACATTGTCGCACATCCGTCTGAGAGAGAACATTGACGCACATCCGTCTGAGAGAGAACATTATCGCACAACCCTCTGAGAGAGAACATTGTCGCACATCCGTCTGAGAGAGAACATTGTCGCACATCCGTCTGAGAGAGAACATTGTCGCACATCCCTCTGAGAGAGAACATTGTCGCACATCCGTCTGAGAGAGAACATTGTCGCACATCCGTCTGAGAGAGAACATTGTCGCACATCCCTCTGAGAGAGAACGTTGTCGCACATCCGTCTGAGAGAGAACATTGACGCACATCCGTCTGAGAGAGAACATTGTCGCACATCCCTCTGAGAGAGAACATTGTCGCACATCCCTCTGAGAGAGAACATTGTCGCACATCCCTCTCAGAGAGAACATTGTCGCACATCCCTCTCAGAGAGAACATTGTCGCACATCCCTCTGTGAGAGAACATTGACGCACATCCGTCTGATAGAGAAGATTGTCGCACATCCCTCTGAGAGAGAACATTGTCGCACATCCCTCTGAGAGAGAACATTGTCGCACATCCCTCTGAGGGAGAACATTGTCGCACATCCATCTGAGAGAGAACATTGTCGCACATCCCTCTGAGAGAGAACATTGTCGCACATCCGTCTGAGAGAGAACATTGTCGCACATCCGTCTGAGAGAGAACATTGTCGCACATCCCTCTGAGAGAGAACATTGTCACACATCCCGCTGAGAGAGAACATTGACGCACATCCGTCTGAGAGAGAACATTGTCGCACATCCCTCTGAGAGAGAACATTGTCGCACATCCCTCTGAGAGAGAACATTGTCGCACATCCGTCTGGG
Organism: Scyliorhinus torazame; assembly: GCF_047496885.1. Lineage (NCBI taxonomy): Eukaryota > Metazoa > Chordata > Chondrichthyes > Carcharhiniformes > Scyliorhinidae > Scyliorhinus > Scyliorhinus torazame. The sequence continues at coordinate 366,310,167 of NC_092709.1, forward strand.
AGAGAACATTGTCACACATCCGTCTGAGAGAGAACATTGTCGCACATCCCTCTGAGTGAGAACATTATCCCACATCCCTCTGAGAGAGAATATTGTCGCACATCCGTCTGAGAGAGAACATTGTCGCACATCCGCATGAGAGAGAACATTGTCGCACATCCATCTGAGAGAGAACATTGACGCACATCCGTCTGAGAGAGAACATTGACACACATCGATCTGAGAGAGAACATTGTCGCACATCCCTCGAAGTGAGAACATTATCGCACATCCCTCTGAGAGAGAACATTGTCGCACATCCACCTGCGAGAGAACATTGTCGCACATCCGTCTGAGAGAGAACATTGTCGCACATCCATCTGAGAGAGAACATTGTCGCACATCCGTCTGAGAGAGAACATTGTCGCACATCCCTCTGAGAGAGAACATTGTCGCACATCCGTCTGAGAGAGAACATTGTCGCACATCCCTCTGAGAGAGAACATTGTCGCACATCCGTCTGAGAGAGAACATTGTCGCACATCCATCTGAGAGAGAATATTGTCGCACATCCGTCTGAGAGAGAACATTGTCGCACATCCATCTGAGAGAGAACATTGTCGCACATCCGTCTGAGAGAGAATATTGTCGCACATCCGTCTGAGAGAGAACATTGTCGCACATCCCTCTGAGAGAGAACATTGTCGCACATCCGTCTGAGAGAGAATATTGTCGCACATCCATCTGAGAGAGAATATTGTCGCACATCCGTCTGAGAGAGAACATTGTCGCACATCCCTCTGAGAGAGAACATTGTCGCACATCCGTCTGAGAGAGAACATTGTCGCACATCCGTCTGAGAGAGAACATTGTCGCACATCCCTCTGAGAGAGAACATTGTCGCACATCCCTCTGAGAGAGAACATTGTCGCACATCCGTCTGAGAGAGAACATTGTCGCACATCCCTCTGAGAGAGAACATTGTCGCACATCCCTCTGAGAGAGAACATTGTCGCACATCCCTCTGAGAGAGAACATTGTCGCACATCCCTCTGAGAGAGAACATTGTCGCACATCCCTCTGAGAGAGAACATTGTCGCACATCCGTCTGAGAGAGAACATTGTCGGACATCCCTCTGAGAGAGAACATTGTCGCACATCCCTCTGAGAGAGAACATTGTCGCACATCCGTCTGAGAGAGAACATGGTCGCACATCCCTCTGAGAGAGAACATTGTCGCACATCCGTCTGAGAGAGAACATTGACGCACATCCGTCTGAGAGAGAACATTATCGCACAACCCTCTGAGAGAGAACATTGTCGCACATCCGTCTGAGAGAGAACATTGTCGCACATCCGTCTGAGAGAGAACATTGTGGCACATCCCTCTGAGAGAGAACATTGTCGCACATCCGTCTGAGAGAGAACATTGTCGCACATCCGTCTGAGAGAGAACATTGTCGCACATCCCTCTGAGAGAGAACATTGTCGCACATCCCTCTAAGAGAGAACATTGTCGCACATCCCTCTGAGAGAGAACATTGTCGCACATCCGTATGAGAGAGAACATTGTCGGACATCCCTCTGAGAGAGAACATTGTCGCACATCCCTCTGAGAGAGAACATTGTCGCACATCCGTCTGAGAGAGAACATTGTCGCACATCCCTGTGAGAGAGAACATTGTCGCACATCCGTCTGAGAGAGAACATTGACGCACATCCGTCTGAGAGAGAACATTATCGCACAACCCTCTGAGAGAGAACATTGTCGCACATCCGTCTGAGAGAGAACATTGTCGCACATCCGTCTGAGAGAGAACATTGTCGCACATCCCTCTGAGAGAGAACATTGTCGCACATCCGTCTGAGAGAGAACATTGTCGCACATCCGTCTGAGAGAGAACATTGTCGCACATCCCTCTGAGAGAGAACGTTGTCGCACATCCGTCTGAGAGAGAACATTGACGCACATCCGTCTGAGAGAGAACATTGTCGCACATCCCTCTGAGAGAGAACATTGTCGCACATCCCTCTGAGAGAGAACATTGTCGCACATCCCTCTCAGAGAGAACATTGTCGCACATCCATCTGAGAGAGAACATTGACGCACATCCGTCTGATAGAGAAGATTGTCGCACATCCCTCTGAGAGAGAACATTGTCGCACATCCCTCTGAGAGAGAACATTGTCGCACATCCCTCTGAGAGAGAACATTGTCGCACATCCATCTGAGAGAGAACATTGTCGCACATCCCTCTGAGAGAGAACATTGTCGCACATCCGTCTGAGAGAGAACATTGTCGCACATCCGTCTGAGAGAGAACATTGTCGCACATCCCTCTGAGAGAGAACATTGTCACACATCCCGCTGAGAGAGAACATTGACGCACATCCGTCTGAGAGAGAACATTGTCGCACATCCCTCTGAGAGAGAACATTGTCGCACATCCCTCTGAGAGAGAACATTGTCGCACATCCGTCTGGGAGAGAACATTGTCACACATCCGTCTGAGAGAGAACATTGTCGCACATCCCTCTGAGTGAGAACATTATCGTACATCCCTCTGAGAGAGAATATTGTCGCACATCCGTCTGAGAGAGAACATTGTCGCACATCCGCATGAGAGAGAACATTGTCGCACATCCATCTGAGAGAGAACATTGACGCACATCCGTCTGAGAGAGAACATTGACACACATCGATCTGAGAGAGAACATTGTCGCACATCCCTCGAAGTGAGAACATTATCGCACATCCCTCTGAGAGAGAACATTGTCGCACATCCACCTGCGAGAGAACATTGTCGCACATCCGTCTGAGAGAGAACATTGTCGCACATCCATCTGAGAGAGAACATTGTCGCACATCCGTCTGAGAGAGAACATTGTCGCACATCCCTCTGAGAGAGAACATTGTCGCACATCCGTCTGAGAGAGAACATTGTCGCACATCCCTCTGAGAGAGAACATTGTCGCACATCCGTCTGAGAGAGAACATTGTCGCACATCCATCTGAGAGAGAATATTGTCGCACATCCGTCTGAGAGAGAACATTGTCGCACATCCCTCTGAGAGAGAACATTGTCGCACATCCGTCTGAGAGAGAATATTGTCGCACATCCGTCTGAGAGAGAACATTGTCGCACATCCCTCTGAGAGAGAACATTGTCGCACATCCGTCTGAGAGAGAATATTGTCGCACATCCATCTGAGAGAGAATATTGTCGCACATCCGTCTGAGAGAGAACATTGTCGCACATCCCTCTGAGAGAGAACATTGTCGCACATCCGTCTGAGAGAGAACATTGTCGCACATCCGTCTGAGAGAGAACATTGTCGCACATCCCTCTGAGAGAGAACATTGTCGCACATCCGTCTGAGAGAGAAGATTGTCGCACATCCGTCTGAGAGAGAACATTGTCGCACATCCGTCTGAGAGAGAACATTGTCGCACATCCCTGTGAGAGAGAACATTGTCGCACATCCGCCTGAGAGAGAACATTGACGCACATCCTTCTGAGAGAGAACATTGTCGCACATCCGTCTGAGAGAGAACATTGTCGCAACTCCGTCTGAGAGAGAACGTTGTCACACATCCCTCTGAGAGAGAACATTGTTGCACATCCGTCTGAGAGAGAACATTGACGCACATCCGTCTGAGAGACAACATTGTCGCACATCCGTCCGAGAGAGAACATTGTCGCACATCCCTCTGAGAGAGAACATTGACGCACATCCATCTGAGAGAGAGCATTGTCGCAAATACCTCTGAGAGAGAACATTTTCACACATCCACCTGAGGGAGAACAGTGTCGCACATCCCTCTGAGAGAGAACATTGTCGCACATCCGTCCGAGAGAGAACATTGTCGCACATCCCTCTGAGAGAGAACATTGTCGCACATCCGGCTGAGAGAGAACATTGTCACACATCCACCTGAGGGAGAACAGTGTCGCACATCCCTCTGAGAGAGAACATTGTCGCACCGCCCTCTGAGAGAGAACATTGTCGTACATCCCTCTGAGAGAGAACATTGTCGCACATCCCTCTGAGAGAGAACATTGTCGCACATCCCTCTGAGAGAGAACATTGTCGCACATCCGTCTGAGAGAGAACATTGTCGCACATCCCTCTGAGAGAGAACATTGTCGCACATCCCTCTGAGAGAGAACATTGTCGCACATCCCTCTGAGAGAGAACATTGTCGCACATCCCTCTGAGAGAGAAAATTGTCGCACATCCCTCTGAGAGAGAAATTTGTCGCACATCCGGCTGAGAGAGAACATTGTCGCACATCCGTCTGAGAGAGAACATTGTCGCACATCCGTCTCAGAGAGAACATTGACGCACATCCGTCTGAGAGAGAACGTTGTCGGACATCCGTCTGAGAGAGAAAATTGTCGCACATCCCTCTGAGTGAGAACATTGTCGGACATCCCTCTGAGAGAGAAAATTGTCGCACATCCATCTGAGAGAGAACATTGTCGCACATCCCTCTGAGTGAGAACATTGTCGCACATCCCTCTGAGAGAGAACATTGTCGCACATCCCTCTGAGAGAGAACGTTGTCGGACATCCGTCTGAGAGAGAAAATTGTCGCACATCCGTCTGAGAGAGAACATTGTCGCACATCCCTCTGAGTGAGAACATTGTCGCACATCCCTCTGAGAGAGAACATTGTCGCACATCCCTCTGAGAGAGAACGTTGTCGGACATCCCTCTGAGAGAGAACGTGGTCGCACGTCCCTCTGAGAGAGAACATTGTCGCACATCCCTCTGAGAGAGAACATTGTCGCACATCCGTCTGACAGAGAACATTGACGCACATCCATCTGAGAGAGAACATTGACGCACATCCATCTGAGAGAGAACATTGTCGCACAACCGTCTGAGAGAGAACATTGTCGCACATCCGTCTGAGAGAGAAAATTGTTGCACATCCCTCTGAGAGAGAACATTGTCGCACATCCCTCTGAGAGAGAACATTGTCGCACATCCCTCTGAGAGAGAACATTGTCGCACATCCGTCTGACAGAGAACATTGACGCACATCCATCTGAGAGAGAACATTGACGCACATCCATCTGAGAGAGAACATTGTCGCACATCCGTCTGAGAGAGAACATTGTCGCACATCCGTCTGAGAGAACATTGACGCACATCCATCTGAGAGAGAACATTGTTGCACATCCGTCTGAGAGAGAACATTGTCGCACATCCGTCTGAGAGAGAAAATTGTCACACATCCCTCTGAGAGAGAACATTGTCGCACAGCCGTCTGAGAGAGAACATTGTCGCACATCCCTCTGAGAGAGAACATTGTCGCACATCCGTCTGAGAGAGAGCATTGTCGCACATCCCTCTGAGTTAGAACATTGTCACACATCCACCTGAGAGAGAACATTGTCGCACATCCCTCTGAGAGAGAGCATTGACACACATCCCTCTGAGAGAGAACATTGTCGCACATCCCTCTGAGAGAGAACATAGACACACATCCGTCTGAGAGAGAACATTGTCAGACATCCGTCTGAGAGTGAACATTGTCGCACATCCGTCTGAGAGAGAACATTGTCGCACATCCCTCTGAGAGAGAACATTGTCGCACATCCCTCTGAGAGAGAACGTTGTCGGACATCCGTCTGAGAGAGAAAATTGTCGCACATCCGTCTGAGAGAGAACATTGTCGCACATCCCTCTGAGTGAGAACATTGTCGCACATCCCTCTGAGAGAGAACATTGTCGCACATCCCTCTGAGAGAGAACGTTGTCGGACATCCCTCTGAGAGAGAACATTGTCGCACATCCCTCTGAGAGAGAACATTGTCGCACATCCCTCTGAGAGAGAACATTGTCGCACATCCGTCTGACAGAGAACATTGACGCACATCCATCTGAGAGAGAACATTGACGCACATCCATCTGAGAGAGAACATTGTCGCACAACCGTCTGAGAGAGAACATTGTCGCACATCCGTCTGAGAGAGAAAATTGTCGCACATCCCTCTGAGAGAGAACATTGTCGCACATCCCTCTGAGAGAGAACATTGTCGCACATCCCTCTGAGAGAGAACATTGTCGCACATCCGTCTGACAGAGAACATTGACGCACATCCATCTGAGAGAGAACATTGACGCACATCCATCTGAGAGAGAACATTGTCGCACATCCGTCTGAGAGAGAACATTGTCGCACATCCGTCTGAGAGAACATTGACGCACATCCATCTGAGAGAGAACATTGTCGCACATCCGTCTGAGAGAGAACATTGTCGCACATCCGTCTGAGAGAGAAAATTGTCGCACATCCCTCTGAGAGAGAACATTGTCGCACAGCCGTCTGAGAGAGAACATTGTCGCACATCCCTCTGAGAGAGAACATTGTCGCACATCCGTATGAGAGAGAGCATTGTCGCACATCCCTCTGAGAGAGAACATTGTCACACATCCACCTGAGAGAGAACATTGTCGCACATCCCTCTGAGAGAGAGCATTGACACACATCCCTCTGAGAGAGAACATTGTCGCACATCCCTCTGAGAGAGAACATAGACACACATCCGTCTGAGAGAGAACATTGTCAGACATCCGTCTGAGAGTGAACATTGTCGCACATCCGTCTGAGAGAGAACATTGTCGCACATCCATCTGAGAGAGAACATTGACGCACATCCGTCTGAGGGAGAACATTGTCGCACATCCCTCTGAGAGAGAACATTGTCACACATCCGTCTGAGAGAGAACATTGTCGCACATCCATCTCACAGAGAGCATTGTCGCACATCCGTCTGAGAGAGAACATTGACGCACATCCATCTCAGAGAGAGCATTGTCGCACATCCGTCTGAGAGAGAACATTGTCGCACATCCCTCTGAGAGAGAACGTTGTCACACATCCACCTGAGGGAGAACAGAGTCGCACATCCCTCTGAGAGAGAACATGGTCGCACAACCCTCTGAGAGAGAACATTGTCGCACATCCGTCTGAGAGAGAACATTGTCGCACATCCGTCTGAGAGAGAACATTGTCGCACATCCACCTGAGGGAGAACATTGTCGCACATCCGTCTGAGAGAGAACATTGTCGCATATCCGAATGAGAGAGAACATTGTCGGACATCCCTCTGAGAGAGAACATTGACGCACATCCATCTGAGAGAGAGCATTGTCGCAAATTCCTCTGAGAGAGAACATTGTCACACATCCACCAGAGGGAGAACAGTGTCGCACATCCCTCTGAGAGAGAACATTGTCGCACATCCGTCCGAGAGAGAACATTGTCGCACATCCCTCTGAGAGAGAACATTGTCACACATCCACCTGAGGGAGAACAGTGTCGCACATCCCTCTGAGAGAGAACATTGTCGCACCGCCCTCTGAGAGAGAACATTGTCGCACATCCCTCTGAGAGAGAACATTGTCGCACATCCCTCTGAGAGAGAACATTGTCGCACATCCCTCTGAGAGAGAACATTGTCGCACATCCGTCTGAGAGAGAACATTGTCGCACATCCGTCTGAGAGAGAACATTGTCGCACATCCCTCTGAGAGAGAACATTGTCGCACATCCCTCTGAGAGAGAACATTGTCGCACATCCCTCTGAGAGAGAACATTGTCGCACATCCCTCTGAGAGAGAAATTTGTCGCACATCCGTCTGAGAGAGAACATTGTCGCACATCCGTCTGAGAGAGAACATTGTCGCACATTCGTCTGAGAGAGAACATTGACGCACATCCGTCTGAGAGAGAACGTTGTCGGACATCCGTCTGAGAGAGAAAATTGTCGCACATCCCTCTGAGTGAGAACATTATCGCACATCCCTCTGAGAGAGAACATTGTCGCACATCCGTCTGAGAGAGAACATTGTTGCACATCCCTCTGAGTGAGAACATTGTCGCACATCCATCTGAGAGAGAACATTGTCGCACATCCCTCTGAGAGAGAACATTGTCGCACATCCCTCTGAGAGAGAACATTGTCGCACATCCCTCTGAGAGAGAACGTTGTCGGACATCCGTCTGAGAGAGAAAATTGTCGCACATCCCTCTGAGAGAGAACATTGTCGCACATCCCTCTGAGAGAGAACATTGTCGCACATCCCTCTGAGAGAGAACATTGTCGCACATCCGTCTGACAGAGAACATTGTCGCACATCCATCTGAGAGAGAACATTGTCGCACATCCGTCTGAGAGAGAGCATTGATGCACATCCATCTGAGAGAGAACATTGACGCACATCCATCTGAGAGAGAACATTGTCGCACATCCGTCTGAGAGAGAACATTGTCGCACATCCGTCTGAGAGAGAACATTGACGCACATCCATCTGAGAGAGAACATTGTCGCACATCCGTCTGAGAGAGAACATTGTCGCACATCCGTCTGAGAGAGAAAATTGTCGCACATCCCTCTGAGAGAGAACATTGTCGCACATCCCTCTGAGAGAGAACATTGTCGCACATCCCTCTGAGAGAGAACATTGTCGCACATCCGTCTGACAGAGAACATTGACGCACATCCATCTGAGAGAGAACATTGACGCACATCCATCTGAGAGAGAACATTGTCGCACATCCGTCTGAGAGAGAACATTGTCGCACATCCGTCTGAGAGAGAACATTGACGCACATCCATCTGAGAGAGAACATTGTCGCACATCCGTCTGAGAGATAACATTGTCGCACATCCGTCTGAGAGAGAGCATTGATGCACATCCGCCTGAGAGAGAACATTGTCGCACATCCCTCTGAGAGAGAACATTGTCGCACATCCGTCTGAGAGAGAACATTGTCGCACAACCGTCTGAGAGAGAACATTGACGCACATCCCTCTGAGAGAGAACATTGTCGCACATCCCTCTGAGAGAACATTGTCGCACATCCCTCTGAGAGAGAACATTGTCGCACATCCGTCTGAGAGAGAACATTGTCGCACATCCCTCTGAGTGAGAACATTGACGCACATCCGTCTGAGAGAGAACATTGTCGCACATCCCTCTGAGTGAGAACATTGTCGCACATCCGTCTGAGAGAGAACGTTGTCGGACATCCGTCTGAGAGAGAACATTGTCGCACATCCATCTGAGAGAGAACATTGTCGCACAGCCGTCTGAGAGAGAACATTGTCGCACATCCCTCTGAGAGAGAACATTGTCGCACAGCCGTCTGAGAGAGAACATTGTCGCACATCCCTCTGAGAGAGAACGTTGTCGGACATCCGTCTGAGAGAGAACATTGTCGCACATCCCTCTGAGAGAGAGCATTGTCGCACATCCCTCTGAGAGAGAACATTGTCACACATCCACCTGAGAGAGAACATTGTCGTACATCCCTCTGAGAGAGAGCATTGACACACATCCCTCTGAGAGAGAAAATTGTCGCACATCCCTCTGAGAGAGAACACTGACACACATCCGTCTGAGAGAGAACATTGTCAGACATCCGTCTGAGAGTGAACATTGTCGCACATCCGTCTGAGAGAGAACATTGTCGCACATCCATCTGAGAGAGAACATTGTCGCACATCCCTCTGAGAGAGAACTTTGTCGCACATCCCTCTGAGAGAGAACATTGTCGCACATCCGTCTGAGAGAGAACATTGTCGCACATCCCTCTGAGAGAGAACATTGTCGCACATCCCTCTGAGAGAGAACATTGTCGCACATCCCTCTGAGAGAGAACATTGTCGCACATCCCTCTGAGAGAGAAAATTGTCGCACATCCCTCTGAGAGAGAAATTTGTCGCACATCCGGCTGAGAGAGAACATTGTCGCACATCCGTCTGAGAGAGAACATTGTCGCACATCCGTCTGAGAGAGAACATTGACGCACATCCGTCTGAGAGAGAACGTTGTCGGACATCCGTCTGAGAGAGAAAATTGTCGCACATCCGTCTGAGAGAGAACATTGTCGCACATCCCTCTGAGAGAGAACATTGACGCACATCCATCTGAGAGAGAACATTGTCGCACATTCCTCTGAGAGAGAACATTGTCGCACATCCATCTCAGAGAGAGAACTTTGTCGCGAATCCCTCTGAGAGAGAACGTTGTCGGACATCCGTCTGAGAGAGAAAATTGTCGCACATCCCTCTGAGAGAGAACCTTGTCGCACATCCCTCTGAGAGAGAACATTGTCGCACATCCCTCTGAGAGAGAACATTGTCGCACATCCGTCTGACAGAGAACATTGACGCACATCCATCTGAGAGAGAACATTGACGCACATCCATCTGAGAGAGAACATTGTCGCACATCCGTCTGAGAGAGAACATTGTCGCACATCCGTCTGAGAGAGTACATTGACGCACATCCATCTGAGAGAGAACATTGTCGCACATCCCTCTGAGAGAGAACATTGTCGCACATCCGTCTGAGAGAGAACATTGTCGCACATCCGTCTGAGAGAGAACATTGTCGCACATCCGTCTGAGAGAGAAAATTGTCGCACATCCCTCTGAGAGAGAACATTGTCGCACATCCCTCTGAGAGAGAACATTGTCGCACATCCCTCTGAGAGAGAACATTGTCGCACATCCGTCTGACAGAGAACATTGACGCACATCCATCTGAGAGAGAACATTGACTAACATCCATCTGAGAGAGAACATTGTCGCACATCCGTCTGAGAGAGAACATTGTCGCACATCCGTCTGAGAGAGAACATTGACGCACATCCATCTGAGAGAGAACATTGTCACACATCCGTCTGAGAGAGAACATTGTCGCACATCCGTCTGAGAGAGAGCATTGATGCACATCCGCCTGAGAGAGAACATTGTCGCACATCCCTCTGAGAGAGAACATTGTCGCACATCCGTCTGAGAGAGAACATTGTCGCACAACCGTCTGAGAGAGAACATTGACGCACATCCCTCTGAGAGAGAACATTGCCGCACATCCCTCTGAGAGAACATTGTCGCACATCCCTCTGAGAGAGAACATTGTCGCACATCCCTCTGAGAGAGAACATTGTCGCACATCCCTCTGAGAGAGAACATTGTCGCACATCCGTCTGAGAGAGAACATTGTCGCACATCCGTCTGAGAGAGAACATTGTCGCACATCCACCTGAGGGAGAACATTGTCGCACATCCGTTTGAGAGAGAACATTGACGCACATCCCTCTGAGAGAGAGCATTGACGCACATCCGTCTGAGAGAGAACATTGTCGCACATCCCTCTGAGAGAGAACATTGTCGCACATCCCTCTGAGAGAGAACATTGTCGCACATCCGTATGAGAGAGAACATTGTCGGACATCCCTCTGAGAGAGAACATTGTCGCACATCCCTCTGAGAGAGAACATTGTCGCACATCCGTCTGAGAGAGAACATTGTCGCACATCCCTCTGAGAGAGAACATTGTCGCACATCCGTCTGAGAGAGAACATTGACGCACATCCGTCTGAGAGAGAACATTGTCGCACAACCCTCTGAGAGAGAACATTGTCGCACATCCGTCTGAGAGAGAACATTGTCGCACATCCCTCTGAGAGAGAACATTGTCGCACATCCGTCTGAGAGAGAACATTGTCGCACATCCGTCTGAGAGAGAACATTGTCGCACATCCCTCTGAGAGAGAACATTGTCGCACATCCGTCTGAGAGAGAACATTGACGCACATCCGTCTGAGAGAGAACATTGTCGCACATCCCTCAGAGACAGAACATTGTCGCACATCCCTCTCAGAGAGAACATTGTCACACATCCCTCTCAGAGAGAACATTGTCGCACATCCCTCTCAGAGAGAACATTGTCGCACATCCGTCTGAGAGAGAACATTGACGCACATCCGTCTGATAGAGAAGATTGTCGCACATCCCTCTGAGAGAGAACATTGTCGCACATCCCTCTGAGAGAGAACATTGTCGCACATCCATCTGAGAGAGAACATTGTCGCACATCCCTCTGAGAGAGAACATTGTCGCACATCCGTCTGAGGGAGAACATTGTCGCACATCCCTCTGAGAGAGAACATTGTCACACATCCGTCTGAGAGAGAACATTGTCGCACATCCATCTCACAGAGAGCATTGTCGCACATCCGTCTGAGAGAGAACATTGACGCACATCCATCTCAGAGAGAGCATTGTCGCACATCCGTCTGAGAGAGAACATTGTCGCACATCCCTCTGAGAGAGAACGTTGTCACACATCCACCTGAGGGAGAACAGAGTCGCACATCCCTCTGAGAGAGAACATGGTCGCACAACCCTCTGAGAGAGAACATTGTCGCACATCCGTCTGAGAGAGAACATTGTCGCACATCCGTCTGAGAGAGAACATTGTCGCACATCCACCTGAGGGAGAACATTGTCGCACATCCGTCTGAGAGAGAACATTGTCGCATATCCGAATGAGAGAGAACATTGTCGGACATCCCTCTGAGAGAGAACATTGACGCACATCCATCTGAGAGAGAGCATTGTCGCAAATTCCTCTGAGAGAGAACATTGTCACACATCCACCAGAGGGAGAACAGTGTCGCACATCCCTCTGAGAGAGAACATTGTCGCACATCCGTCCGAGAGAGAACATTGTCGCACATCCCTCTGAGAGAGAACATTGTCACACATCCACCTGAGGGAGAACAGTGTCGCACATCCCTCTGAGAGAGAACATTGTCGCACCGCCCTCTGAGAGAGAACATTGTCGCACATCCCTCTGAGAGAGAACATTGTCGCACATCCCTCTGAGAGAGAACATTGTCGCACATCCCTCTGAGAGAGAACATTGTCGCACATCCGTCTGAGAGAGAACATTGTCGCACATCCGTCTGAGAGAGAACATTGTCGCACATCCCTCTGAGAGAGAACATTGTCGCACATCCCTCTGAGAGAGAACATTGTCGCACATCCCTCTGAGAGAGAACATTGTCGCACATCCCTCTGAGAGAGAAATTTGTCGCACATCCGTCTGAGAGAGAACATTGTCGCACATCCGTCTGAGAGAGAACATTGTCGCACATTCGTCTGAGAGAGAACATTGACGCACATCCGTCTGAGAGAGAACGTTGTCGGACATCCGTCTGAGAGAGAAAATTGTCGCACATCCCTCTGAGTGAGAACATTATCGCACATCCCTCTGAGAGAGAACATTGTCGCACATCCGTCTGAGAGAGAACATTGTTGCACATCCCTCTGAGTGAGAACATTGTCGCACATCCATCTGAGAGAGAACATTGTCGCACATCCCTCTGAGAGAGAACATTGTCGCACATCCCTCTGAGAGAGAACATTGTCGCACATCCCTCTGAGAGAGAACGTTGTCGGACATCCGTCTGAGAGAGAAAATTGTCGCACATCCCTCTGAGAGAGAACATTGTCGCACATCCCTCTGAGAGAGAACATTGTCGCACATCCCTCTGAGAGAGAACATTGTCGCACATCCGTCTGACAGAGAACATTGTCGCACATACATCTGAGAGAGAACATTGTCGCACATCCGTCTGAGAGAGAGCATTGATGCACATCCATCTGAGAGAGAACATTGACGCACATCCATCTGAGAGAGAACATTGTCGCACATCCGTCTGAGAGAGAACATTGTCGCACATCCGTCTGAGAGAGAACATTGACGCACATCCATCTGAGAGAGAACATTGTCGCACATCCGTCTGAGAGAGAACATTGTCGCACATCCGTCTGAGAGAGAAAATTGTCGCACATCCCTCTGAGAGAGAACATTGTCGCACATCCCTCTGAGAGAGAACATTGTCGCACATCCCTCTGAGAGAGAACATTGTCGCACATCCGTCTGACAGAGAACATTGACGCACATCCATCTGAGAGAGAACATTGACGCACATCCATCTGAGAGAGAACATTGTCGCACATCCGTCTGAGAGAGAACATTGTCGCACATCCGTCTGAGAGAGAACATTGACGCACATCCATCTGAGAGAGAACATTGTCGCACATCCGTCTGAGAGATAACATTGTCGCACATCCGTCTGAGAGAGAGCATTGATGCACATCCGCCTGAGAGAGAACATTGTCGCACATCCCTCTGAGAGAGAACATTGTCGCACATCCGTCTGAGAGAGAACATTGTCGCACAACCGTCTGAGAGAGAACATTGACGCACATCCCTCTGAGAGAGAACATTGTCGCACATCCCTCTGAGAGAACATTGTCGCACATCCCTCTGAGAGAGAACATTGTCGCACATCCGTCTGAGAGAGAACATTGTCGCACATCCCTCTGAGTGAGAACATTGACGCACATCCGTCTGAGAGAGAACATTGTCGCACATCCCTCTGAGTGAGAACATTGTCGCACATCCGTCTGAGAGAGAACGTTGTCGGACATCCGTCTGAGAGAGAACATTGTCGCACATCCATCTGAGAGAGAACATTGTCGCACAGCCGTCTGAGAGAGAACATTGTCGCACATCCCTCTGAGAGAGAACATTGTCGCACAGCCGTCTGAGAGAGAACATTGTCGCACATCCCTCTGAGAGAGAACGTTGTCGGACATCCGTCTGAGAGAGAACATTGTCGCACATCCCTCTGAGAGAGAGCATTGTCGCACATCCCTCTGAGAGAGAACATTGTCACACATCCACCTGAGAGAGAACATTGTCGTACATCCCTCTGAGAGAGAGCATTGACACACATCCCTCTGAGAGAGAAAATTGTCGCACATCCCTCTGAGAGAGAACACTGACACACATCCGTCTGAGAGAGAACATTGTCAGACATCCGTCTGAGAGTGAACATTGTCGCACATCCGTCTGAGAGAGAACATTGTCGCACATCCATCTGAGAGAGAACATTGTCGCACATCCCTCTGAGAGAGAACTTTGTCGCACATCCCTCTGAGAGAGAACATTGTCGCACATCCGTCTGAGAGAGAACATTGTCGCACATCCCTCTGAGAGAGAACATTGTCGCACATCCCTCTGAGAGAGAACATTGTCGCACATCCCTCTGAGAGAGAACATTGTCGCACATCCCTCTGAGAGAGAAAATTGTCGCACATCCCTCTGAGAGAGAAATTTGTCGCACATCCGGCTGAGAGAGAACATTGTCGCACATCCGTCTGAGAGAGAACATTGTCGCACATCCGTCTGAGAGAGAACATTGACGCACATCCGTCTGAGAGAGAACGTTGTCGGACATCCGTCTGAGAGAGAAAATTGTCGCACATCCGTCTGAGAGAGAACATTGTCGCACATCCCTCTGAGAGAGAACATTGACGCACATCCATCTGAGAGAGAACATTGTCGCACATTCCTCTGAGAGAGAACATTGTCGCACATCCATCTCAGAGAGAGAACTTTGTCGCGAATCCCTCTGAGAGAGAACGTTGTCGGACATCCGTCTGAGAGAGAAAATTGTCGCACATCCCTCTGAGAGAGAACCTTGTCGCACATCCCTCTGAGAGAGAACATTGTCGCACATCCCTCTGAGAGAGAACATTGTCGCACATCCGTCTGACAGAGAACATTGACGCACATCCATCTGAGAGAGAACATTGACGCACATCCATCTGAGAGAGAACATTGTCGCACATCCGTCTGAGAGAGAACATTGTCGCACATCCGTCTGAGAGAGTACATTGACGCACATCCATCTGAGAGAGAACATTGTCGCACATCCCTCTGAGAGAGAACATTGTCGCACATCCGTCTGAGAGAGAACATTGTCGCACATCCGTCTGAGAGAGAACATTGTCGCACATCCGTCTGAGAGAGAAAATTGTCGCACATCCCTCTGAGAGAGAACATTGTCGCACATCCCTCTGAGAGAGAACATTGTCGCACATCCCTCTGAGAGAGAACATTGTCGCACATCCGTCTGACAGAGAACATTGACGCACATCCATCTGAGAGAGAACATTGACTAACATCCATCTGAGAGAGAACATTGTCGCACATCCGTCTGAGAGAGAACATTGTCGCACATCCGTCTGAGAGAGAACATTGACGCACATCCATCTGAGAGAGAACATTGTCACACATCCGTCTGAGAGAGAACATTGTCGCACATCCGTCTGAGAGAGAGCATTGATGCACATCCGCCTGAGAGAGAACATTGTCGCACATCCCTCTGAGAGAGAACATTGTCGCACATCCGTCTGAGAGAGAACATTGTCGCACAACCGTCTGAGAGAGAACATTGACGCACATCCCTCTGAGAGAGAACATTGCCGCACATCCCTCTGAGAGAACATTGTCGCACATCCCTCTGAGAGAGAACATTGTCGCACATCCCTCTGAGAGAGAACATTGTCGCACATCCCTCTGAGAGAGAACATTGTCGCACATCCGTCTGAGAGAGAACATTGTCGCACATCCGTCTGAGAGAGAACATTGTCGCACATCCACCTGAGGGAGAACATTGTCGCACATCCGTTTGAGAGAGAACATTGACGCACATCCCTCTGAGAGAGAGCATTGACGCACATCCGTCTGAGAGAGAACATTGTCGCACATCCCTCTGAGAGAGAACATTGTCGCACATCCCTCTGAGAGAGAACATTGTCGCACATCCGTATGAGAGAGAACATTGTCGGACATCCCTCTGAGAGAGAACATTGTCGCACATCCCTCTGAGAGAGAACATTGTCGCACATCCGTCTGAGAGAGAACATTGTCGCACATCCCTCTGAGAGAGAACATTGTCGCACATCCGTCTGAGAGAGAACATTGACGCACATCCGTCTGAGAGAGAACATTGTCGCACAACCCTCTGAGAGAGAACATTGTCGCACATCCGTCTGAGAGAGAACATTGTCGCACATCCCTCTGAGAGAGAACATTGTCGCACATCCGTCTGAGAGAGAACATTGTCGCACATCCGTCTGAGAGAGAACATTGTCGCACATCCCTCTGAGAGAGAACATTGTCGCACATCCGTCTGAGAGAGAACATTGACGCACATCCGTCTGAGAGAGAACATTGTCGCACATCCCTCAGAGACAGAACATTGTCGCACATCCCTCTCAGAGAGAACATTGTCACACATCCCTCTCAGAGAGAACATTGTCGCACATCCCTCTCAGAGAGAACATTGTCGCACATCCGTCTGAGAGAGAACATTGACGCACATCCGTCTGATAGAGAAGATTGTCGCACATCCCTCTGAGAGAGAACATTGTCGCACATCCCTCTGAGAGAGAACATTGTCGCACATCCATCTGAGAGAGAACATTGTCGCACATCCCTCTGAGAGAGAACATTGTCGCACATCCGTCTGAGAGAGAACATTGTCGCACATCCGTCTGAGAGAGAACATTGTCGCACATCCCTCTGAGAGAGAACATTGTCACACATCCCGCTGAGAGAGAACATTGACGCACATCCGTCTGAGAGAGAACATTGTCGCACATCCCTCTGAGAGAGAACATTGTCGCACATCCCTCTGAGAGAGAACATTGTCGCACATCCGTCTGGGAGAGAACATTGTCACACATCCGTCTGAGAGAGAACATTGTCGCACATCCCTCTGAGTGAGAACATTATCGCACATCCCTCTGAGAGAGAATATTGTCGCACATCCGTCTGAGAGAGAACATTGTCGCACATCCGCATGAGAGAGAACATTGTCGCACATCCATCTGAGAGAGAACATTGTCGCACATCCGTCTGAGAGAGAACATTGACGCACATCCGTCTGAGAGAGAACATTGACACACATCAATCTGAGAGAGAACATTGTCGCACATCCCTCGAAGTGAGAACATTATCGCACATCCCTCTGAGAGAGAACATTGTCGCACATCCACCTGCGAGAGAACATTGTCGCACATCCGTCTGAGAGAGAACATTGTCGCACATCCGTCTGAGAGAGAACATTGTCGCACATCCGTCTGAGAGAGAACATTGTCGCACATCCCTCTGAGAGAGAACATTGTCGCACATCCGTCTGAGAGAGAACATTGTCGCACAACCGTCTGAGAGAGAACATTGACGCACATCCCTCTGAGAGAGAACATTGTCGCACAACCCTCTGAGAAAACATTGTCGCACATCCCTCTGAGAGAGAACATTGTCGCACATCCCTCTGAGAGAGAACATTGTCGCACATCCCTCTGAGAGAGAACATTGTCGCACATCCGTCTGAGAGAGAACATTGTCGCACATCTGTCTGAGAGAGAACATTGTCGCACATCCACCTGAGGGAGAACATTGTCGCACATCCGTTTGAGAGAGAACATTGACGCACATCCCTCTGAGAGAGAGCATTGACGCACATCCGTCTGAGAGAGAACATTGTCGCACATCCCTCTGAGAGAGAACATTGTCGCACATCCGTATGAGAGAGAACATTGTCGGACATCCCTCTGAGAGAGAACATTGTCGGACATCCCTCTGAGAGAGAACATTGTCGCACATCCGTCTGAGAGAGAACATTGTCGCACATCCCTCTGAGAGAGAACATTGTCGCACATCCGTCTGAGAGAGAACATTGACGCACATCCGTCTGAGAGACAACATTGTCGCACAACCCTCTGAGAGAGAACATTGTCGCACATCCGTCTGAGAGAGAACATTGTCGCACATCCCTCTGAGTGAGAACATTGTCGCACATCCGTCTGAGAGAGAACATTGTCGCACATCCGTCTGAGAGAGAACATTGTCGCACATCCCTCTGAGAGAGAACATTGTCGCACATCCGTCTGAGAGAGAACATTGACGCACATCCGTCTGAGAGAGAACATTGTCGCACATCCCTCAGAGACAGAACATTGTCGCACATCCCTCTCAGAGAGAACATTGTCGCACATCCCTCTCAGAGAGAACATTGTCGCACATCCCTCTCAGAGAGAACATTGTCGCACATCCGTCTGAGAGAGAACATTGACGCACATCCGTCTGATAGAGAAGATTGTCGCACATCCCTCTGAGAGAGAACATTGTCGCACATCCCTCTGAGAGAGAACATTGTCGCACATCCATCTGAGAGAGAACATTGTCGCACATCGCTCTGAGAGAGAACATTGTCGCACATCCCTCTGAGAAAACATTGTCGCACATCCCTCTGAGAGAGAACATTGTCGCACATCCCTCTGAGAGAGAACATTGTCGCACATCCCTCTGAGAGAGAACATTGTCGCACATCCGTCTGAGAGAGAACATTGTCGCACATCTGTCTGAGAGAGAACATTGTCGCACATCCACCTGAGGGAGAACATTGTCGCACATCCGTTTGAGAGAGAACATTGACGCACATCCCTCTGAGAGAGAGCATTGACGCACATCCGTCTGAGAGAGAACATTGTCGCACATCCCTCTGAGAGAGAACATTGTCGCACATCCCTCTGAGAGAGAACATTGTCGCACATCCGTATGAGAGAGAACATTGTCGGACATCCCTCTGAGAGAGAACATTGTCGGACATCCCTCTGAGAGAGAACATTGTCGCACATCCGTCTGAGAGAGAACATTGTCGCACATCCCTCTGAGAGAGAACATTGTCGCACATCCGTCTGAGAGAGAACATTGACGCACATCCGTCTGAGAGACAACATTGTCGCACAACCCTCTGAGAGAGAACATTGTCGCACATCCGTCTGAGAGAGAACATTTTCGCACATCCCTCTGAGAGAGAACATTGTCGCACATCCGTCTGAGAGAGAACATTGTCGCACATCCGTCTGAGAGAGAACATTGTCGCACATCCCTCTGAGAGAGAACATTGTCGCACATCCGTCTGAGATAGAACATTGACGCACATCCGTCTGAGAGAGAACATTGTCGCACATCCATCTGAGAGAGAACATTGTCGCACATCCCTCTGAGAGAGAACATTGTCGCACATCCGTCTGAGAGAGAACATTGTCGCACATCCCTCTCAGAGAGAACATTGTCGCACATCCGTCTGAGAGAGAACATTGACGCACATCCGTCTGATAGAGAAGATTGTCGCACGTCCCTCTGAGAGAGAACATTGTCGCACATCCCTCTCAGAGAGAACATTGTCGCACATCCCTCTCAGAGAGAACATTGTCGCACATCCCTCTCAGAGAGAACATTGTCGCACATCCGTCTGAGAGAGAACATTGACGCACATCCGTCTGATAGAGAAGATTGTCGCACATCCCTCTGAGAGAGAACATTGTCGCACATCCCTCTGAGAGAGAATATTGTCGCACATCCATCTGAGAGAGAACATTGTCGCACATCCCTCTGAGAGAGAACATTGTCGCACATCCGTCTGAGAGAGAACATTGTCGCACATCCGTCTGAGAGAGAACATTGTCGCACATCCCTCTGAGAGAGAACATTGTCACACATCCCGCTGAGAGAGAACATTGACGCACATCCGTCTGAGAGAGAACATTGTCGCACATCCCTCTGAGAGAGAACATTGTCGCACATCCCTCTGAGAGAGAACATTGTCGCACATCCGTCTGGGAGAGAACATTGTCACACATCCGTCTGAGAGAGAACATTGTCGCACATCCCTCTGAGTGAGAACATTATCGCACATCCCTCTGAGAGAGAATATTGTCGCACATCCGTCTGAGAGAGAACATTGTCGCACATCCGCATGAGAGAGAACATTGTCGCACATCCATCTGAGAGAGAACATTGTCGCACATCCGTCTGAGAGAGAACATTGACGCACATCCGTCTGAGAGAGAACATTGACACACATCGATCTGAGAGAGAACATTGTCGCACATCCCTCGAAGTGAGAACATTATCGCACATCCCTCTGAGAGAGAACATTGTCGCACATCCACCTGCGAGAGAACATTGTCGCACATCCGTCTGAGAGAGAACATTGTCGCACATCCGTCTGAGAGAGAACATTGTCGCACATCCGTCTGAGAGAGAACATTGTCGCACATCCCTCTGAGAGAGAACATTGTCGCACATCCGTCTGAGAGAGAACATTGTCGCACATCCGTCTGAGAGAGAACATTGTCGCACATCCCTCTGAGAGAGAACATTGTCGCACATCCGTCTGAGAGAGAACATTGACGCACATCCGTCTGAGAGAGAACATTGTCGCACATCCCTCTGAGAGAGAACATTGTCGCACATCCCTCTGAGAGAGAACATTGTCGCACATCCCTCTCAGAGAGAACATTGTCGCACATCACTCTCAGAGAGAACATTGTCGCACATCCGTCTGAGAGAGAACATTGACGCACATCCGTCTGATAGAGAAGATTGTCGCACATCCCTCTGAGAGAGAACATTGTCGCACATCCCTCTGAGAGAGAACATTGTCGCACATCCCTCTGAGAGAGAACATTGTCGCACATCCATCTGAGAGAGAACATTGTCGCACATCCCTCTGAGAGAGAACATTGTCGCACATCCGTCTGAGAGAGAACATTGTCGCACATCCGTCTGAGAGAGAACATTGTCGCACATCCCTCTGAGAGAGAACATTGTCACACATCCCGCTGAGAGAGAACATTGACGCACATCCGTCTGAGAGAGAACATTGTCGCACATCCCTCTGAGAGAGAACATTGTCGCACATCCCTCTGAGAGAGAACATTGTCGCACATCCGTCTGGGAGAGAACATTGTCACACATCCGTCTGAGAGAGAACATTGTCGCACATCCGTCTGAGAGAGAACATTGTCGCACATCCCTCTGAGAGAGAACATTGACGCACATCCGTCTGAGAGAGAACATTGTCACACATCCGTCTGAGAGAGAACATTGTCACACATCCCTCTGAGTGAGAACATTATCGCACATCCCTCTGAGAGAGAATATTGTCGCACATCCGTCTGTGAGAGAACATTGTCGCACATCCGCATGAGAGAGAACATTGTCGCACATCCATCTGAGAGAGAACATTGTCGCACATCCGTCTGAGAGAGAACATTGACGCACATCCGTCTGAGAGAGAACATTGACACACATCGATCTGAGAGAGAACATTGTCGCACATCCCTCGAAGTGAGAACATTATCGCACATCCCTCTGAGAGAGGACATTGTCGCACATCCACCTGCGAGAGAACATTGTCGCACATCCGTCTGAGAGAGAACATTGTCGCACATCCATCTGAGAGAGAACATTGTCGCACATCCGTCTGAGAGAGAACATTGTCGCACATCCGTCTGAGAGAGAACATTTTCGCACATCCCTCTGAGAGAGAACATTGTCGCACATCCGTCTGAGAGAGAACATTGTCGCACATCCATCTGAGAGAGAATATTGTCGCACATCCGTCTGAGAGAGAACATTGTCGCACATCCCTCTGAGAGAGAACATTGTCGCACATCCGTCTGAGAGAGAACATTGTCGCACATCCGTCTGAGAGAGAACATTGTCGCACATCCCTCTGAGAGAGAACATTGTCGCACACCCGTCTGAGAGAGAACATTGTCGCACATCCATCTCAGAGAGAATATTGTCGCACATCCGTCTGAGAGAGAACATTGTCGCACATCCCTCTGAGAGAGAACATTGTCGCACATCCGTCTGAGAGAGAACATTGTCGCACATCCGTCTGAGAGAGAACATTGTCGCACATCCCTGTGAGAGAGAATATTGTCGCACATCCGCCTGAGAGAGAACATTGACGCACATCCTTCTGAGAGAGGACATTGTCGCACATCCGTCTGAGGGAGAACATTGTCGCAACTCCGTCTGAGAGAGAACGTTGTCACACATCCCTCTGAGAGAGAACATTGTCGCACATCCATCTGAGAGAGAATGTTGTCACACATCCCTCTGAGAGAGAACATTGACGCACATCCGTCTGAGAGAGAACATTGTCGCACATCCGTCTGAGAGAGAACATTGTCGCACATCCCTCTGAGAGAGAACATTGTCGCACATCCCTCTGAGAGAGAACATTGTCGCACATCCGTCTGAGAGAGAACATTGTCGCACATCCCTCTGAGAGAGATAATTTTCGCACATCCCTCTGAGTGAGATCATTGTCGCACATCCCTCTGAGAGAGAACATTGTCGCACATCCCTCTGAGAGAGAACATTGTTGCACATCCGTCTGAGAGAGAACATTGACGCACATCCGTCTGAGAGACAACATTGTCGCACATCCGTCCGAGAGAGAACATTGTCGCACATCCCTCTGAGAGAGAACATTGACGCACATCCATCTGAGAGAGAGCATTGTCGCAAATCCCTCTGAGAGAGAACATTGTCACACATCCACCTGAGGGAGAACAGTGTCGCACATCCCTCTGAGAGAGAACATTGTCGCACATCCGTCCAAGAGAGAACATTGTCGCACATCCCTCTGAGAGAGAACATTGTCACACATCCACCTGAGGGAGAACAGTGTCGCACATCCCTCTGAGAGAGAACATTGTCGCACCGCCCTCTGAGAGAGAACATTGTCGCACATCCCTCTGAGAGAGAACATTGTCGCACATCCGTCTGAGAGAGAACATTGTCGCACATCCCTCTGAGAGAGAACATTGTCGCACATCCCTCTGAGAGAGAACATTGTCACACATCCCTCTGAGAGAGAACATTGTCGCACATCCCTCTGAGAGAGATCATTGTCGCACATCCCTCTGAGAGAGAACATTGACGCACATCCATCTGAGAGAGAGCATTGTCGCAAATCCCTCTGAGAGAGAACATTGTCACACATCCACCTGAGGGAGAACAGTGTCGCACATCCCTCTGAGAGAGAACATTGTCGCACATCCGTCCAAGAGAGAACATTGTCGCACATCCCTCTGAGAGAGAACATTGTCGCACATCCCTCTGAGAGAGATCATTGTCGCACATCCCTCTGAGAGAGAACATTGACGCACATCCATTTGAGAGAGAGCATTGTCGCAAATCCCTCTGAGAGAGAACATTGTCACACATCCACCTGAGGGAGAACTGTGTCGCACATCCCTCTGAGAGAGAACATTGTCGCACATCCGTCCAAGAGAGAACATTGTCGCACCGCCCTCTGAGAGAGAACATTGTCGCACATCCCTCTGAGAGAGAACATTGTCGCACATCCGTCTGAGAGAGAACATTGTCGTACATCCCTCTGAGAGAGAACATTGTCGCACATCCCTCTGAGAGAGAACATTGTCGCACATCCCTCTGAGAGAGAACATTGTCGCACATCCCTCTGAGAGAGATCATTGTCGCACATCCCTCTGAGAGAGAACATTGACGCACATCCATCTGAGAGAGAGCATTGTCGCAAATCCCTCTGAGAGAGAACATTGTCACACATCCACCTGAGGGAGAACAGTGTCGCACATCCCTCTGAGAGAGAACATTGTCGCACATCCGTCCAAGAGAGAACATTGTCGCACATCCCTCTGAGAGAGAACATTGTCACACATCCACCTGAGGGAGAACAGTGTCGCACATCCCTCTGAGAGAGAACATTGTAGCACCGCCCTCTGAGAGAGAACATTGTCGCACATCCCTCTGAGAGAGAACATTGTCGCACATCCGTCTGAGAGAGAACATTGTCGCACATCCCTCTGAGAGAGAACATTGTCGCACATCCCTCTGAGAGAGAACATTGTCGCACATCCCTCTGAGAGAGAACATTGTCGCACATCCCTCTGAGAGAGAACATTGTCGCACATCCCTCTGAGAGAGAACATTGTCGCACATCCGTATGAGAGAGAACATTGTCGGACATCCCTCTGAGAGAGAACATTGTCGCACATCCCTCTGAGAGAGAACATTGTCGCACATCCGTCTGAGAGAGAACATTGTCGCACATCCCTCTGAGAGAGAACATTGTCGCACATCCGTCTGAGAGAGAACATTGACGCACATCCGTCTGAGAGAGAACATTGACGCACATCCGTCTGAGAGAGAACATTGTCGCACATCCATCTGAGAGAGAACATTGTCGCACATCCCTCTGAGAGAGAACATTGTCGCACATCCATCTGAGAGAGAACATTGTCGCACATCCCTCTCAGAGAGAACATTGTCGCACATCCGTCTGAGAGAGAACATTGACGCACATCCGTCTGATAGAGAAGATTGTCGCACATCCCTCTGAGAGAGAACATTGTCGCACATCCCTCTCCGAGAGAACATTGTCGCACATCCCTCTCAGAGAGAACATTGTCGCACATCCCTCTCAGAGAGAACATTGTCGCACATCCGTCTGAGAGAGAACATTGACGCACATCCGTCTGATAGAGAAGATTGTCGCACATCCCTCTGAGAGAGAACATTGTCGCACATCCCTCTGAGAGAGAACATTGTCGCACATCCATCTGAGAGAGAACATTGTCGCACATCCCTCTGAGAGAGAACATTGTCGCACATCCGTCTGAGAGAGAACATTGTCGCACATCCGTCTGAGAGAGAACATTGTCGCACATCCCTCTGAGAGAGAACATTGTCACACATCCCGCTGAGAGAGAACATTGACGCACATCCGTCTGAGAGAGAACATTGTCGCACATCCCTCTGAGAGAGAACAATGTCGCACATCCCTCTGAGAGAGAACATTGTCGCACATCCGTCTGGGAGAGAACATTGTCACACATCCGTCTGAGAGAGAACATTGTCGCACATCCCTCTGAGTGAGAACATTATCGCACATCCCTCTGAGAGAGAATATTGTCGCACATCCGTCTGAGAGAGAACATTGTCGCACATCCGCATGAGAGAGAACATTGTCGCACATCCATCTGAGAGAGAACATTGTCGCACATCCGTCTGAGAGAGAACATTG
The DNA here is from genome assembly GCF_047496885.1 of Scyliorhinus torazame. Classification (NCBI taxonomy): domain Eukaryota; kingdom Metazoa; phylum Chordata; class Chondrichthyes; order Carcharhiniformes; family Scyliorhinidae; genus Scyliorhinus; species Scyliorhinus torazame. The sequence goes on from NC_092709.1 coordinate 366,335,758, forward strand.
ACGCACATCCGTCTGAGAGAGAACATTGACACACATCGATCTGAGAGAGAACATTGTCGCACATCCCTCGAAGTGAGAACATTATCGCACATCCCTTGAGAGAGAACATTGTCGCACATCCACCTGCGAGAGAACATTGTCGCACATCCGTCTGAGAGAGAACATTGTCGCACATCCGTCTGAGAGAGAACATTGTCGCACATCCGTCTGAGAGAGAACATTGTCGCACATCCCTCTGAGAGAGAACATTGTCGCACATCCGTCTGAGAGAGAACATTGTCGCACATCCGTCTGAGAGAGAACATTGTCGCACATCCCTCTGAGAGAGAACATTGTCGCACATCCGTCTGAGAGAGAACATTGACGCACATCCGTCTGAGAGAGAACATTGTCGCACATCCCTCTGAGAGAGAACATTGTCGCACATCCCTCTGAGAGAGAACATTGTCGCACATCCCTCTCAGAGAGAACATTGTCGCACATCACTCTCAGAGAGAACATTGTCGCACATCCGTCTGAGAGAGAACATTGACGCACATCCGTCTGATAGAGAAGATTGTCGCACATCCCTCTGAGAGAGAACATTGTCGCACATCCCTCTGAGAGAGAACATTGTCGCACATCCCTCTGAGAGAGAACATTGTCGCACATCCATCTGAGAGAGAACATTGTCGCACATCCCTCTGAGAGAGAACATTGTCGCACATCCGTCTGAGAGAGAACATTGTCGCACATCCGTCTGAGAGAGAACATTGTCGCACATCCCTCTGAGAGAGAACATTGTCGCACATCCGTCTGAGAGAGAACATTGTCGCACATCCCTCTCAGAGAGAACATTGTCGCACATCCGTCTGAGAGAGAACATTGACGCACATCCGTCTGATAGAGAACATTGTCGCACATCCATCTGAGAGAGAACATTGTCGCACATCCCTCTGAGAGAGAACATTGTCGCACATCCGTCTGAGAGAGAACATTGTCGCACATCCGTCTGAGAGAGAACATTGTCGCACATCCCTCTGAGAGAGAACATTGTCACACATCCCGCTGAGAGAGAACATTGACGCACATCCGTCTGAGAGAGAACATTGTCGCACATCCCTCTGAGAGAGAACATTGTCGCACATCCCTCTGAGAGAGAACATTGTCGCACATCCGTCTGGGAGAGAACATTGTCACACATCCGTCTGAGAGAGAACATTGTCGCACATCCCTCTGAGTGAGAACATTATCGCACATCCCTCTGAGAGAGAATATTGTCGCACATCCGTCTGAGAGAGAACATTGTCGCACATCCGCATGAGAGAGAACATTGTCGCACATCCATCTGAGAGAGAACATTGTCGCACATCCGTCTGAGAGAGAACATTGACGCACATCCGTCTGAGAGAGAACATTGACACACATCGATCTGAGAGAGAACATTGTCGCACATCCCTCGAAGTGAGAACATTATCGCACATCCCTCTGAGAGAGAACATTGTCGCACATCCACCTGCGAGAGAACATTGTCGCACATCCGTCTGAGAGAGAACATTGTCGCACATCCGTCTGAGAGAGAACATTGTCGCACATCCGTCTGAGAGAGAACATTGTCGCACATCCCTCTGAGAGAGAACATTGTCGCACATCCGTCTGAGAGAGAACATTGTCGCACATCCCTCTGAGAGAGAACATTGTCGCACATCCCTCTCAGAGAGAACATTGTCGCACATCACTCTCAGAGAGAACATTGTCGCACATCCGTCTGAGAGAGAACATTGACGCACATCCGTCTGATAGAGAAGATTGTCGCACATCCCTCTGAGAGAGAACATTGTCGCACATCCCTCTGAGAGAGAACATTGTCGCACATCCCTCTGAGAGAGAACATTGTCGCACATCCATCTGAGAGAGAACATTGTCGCACATCCCTCTGAGAGAGAACATTGTCGCACATCCGTCTGAGAGAGAACATTGTCGCACATCCGTCTGAGAGAGAACATTGTCGCACATCCCTCTGAGAGAGAACATTGTCACACATCCCGCTGAGAGAGAACATTGACGCACATCCGTCTGAGAGAGAACATTGTCGCACATCCCTCTGAGAGAGAACATTGTCGCACATCCCTCTGAGAGAGAACATTGTCGCACATCCGTCTGGGAGAGAACATTGTCACACATCCGTCTGAGAGAGAACATTGTCGCACATCCGTCTGAGAGAGAACATTGTCGCACATCCCTCTGAGAGAGAACATTGACGCACATCCGTCTGAGAGAGAACATTGTCACACATCCGTCTGAGAGAGAACATTGTCACACATCCCTCTGAGTGAGAACATTATCGCACATCCCTCTGAGAGAGAATATTGTCGCACATCCGTCTGTGAGAGAACATTGTCGCACATCCGTCTGAGAGAGAACATTGTCACACATCCGTCTGAGAGAGAACATTGTCGCACATCCGCATGAGAGAGAACATTGTCGCACATCCATCTGAGAGAGAACATTGTCGCACATCCGTCTGAGAGAGAACATTGACGCACATCCGTCTGAGAGAGAACATTGACACACATCGATCTGAGAGAGAACATTGTCGCACATCCCTCGAAGTGAGAACATTGTCGCACATCCACCTGCGAGAGAACATTGTCGCACATCCGTCTGAGAGAGAAGATTGTCGCACATCCATCTGAGAGAGAACATTGTCGCACATCCGTCTGAGAGAGAACATTGTCGCACATCCGTCTGAGAGAGAACATTGTCGCACATCCCTCTGAGAGAGAACATTGTCGCACATCCGTCTGAGAGAGAACATTGTCGCACATCCATCTGAGAGAGAATATTGTCGCACATCCGTCTGAGAGAGAACATTGTCGCACATCCCTCTGAGAGAGAACATTGTCGCACATCCGTCTGAGAGAGAACATTGTCGCACATCCGTCTGAGAGAGAACATTGTCGCACATCCCTCTGAGAGAGAACATTGTCGCACACCCGTCTGAGAGAGAACATTGTCGCACATCCATCTCAGAGAGAATATTGTCGCACATCCGTCTGAGAGAGAACATTGTCGCACATCCCTCTGAGAGAGAACATTGTCGCACATCCGTCTGAGAGAGAACATTGTCGCACATCCGTCTGAGAGAGAACATTGTCGCACATCCCTGTGAGAGAGAATATTGTCGCACATCCGCCTGAGAGAGAACATTGACGCACATCCTTCTGAGAGAGGACATTGTCGCACATCCGTCTGAGGGAGAACATTGTCGCAACTCCGTCTGAGAGAGAACGTTGTCACACATCCCTCTGAGAGAGAACATTGTCGCACATCCATCTGAGAGAGAATGTTGTCACACATCCCTCTGAGAGAGAACATTGACGCACATCCGTCTGAGAGAGAACATTGTCGCACATCCGTCTGAGAGAGAACATTGTCGCACATCCCTCTGAGAGAGAACATTGTCGCACATCCCTCTGAGAGAGAACATTGTCGCACATCCGTCTGAGAGAGAACATTGTCGCACATCCCTCTGAGAGAGAAAATTTTCGCACATCCCTCTGAGTGAGATCATTGTCGCACATCCCTCTGAGAGAGAACATTGTCGCACATCCCTCTGAGAGAGAACATTGTTGCACATCCGTCTGAGAGAGAACATTGACGCACATCCGTCTGAGAGACAACATTGTCGCACATCCGTCCGAGAGAGAACATTGTCGCACATCCCTCTGAGAGAGAACATTGACGCACATCCATCTGAGAGAGAGCATTGTCGCAAATCCCTCTGAGAGAGAACATTGTCACACATCCACCTGAGGGAGAACAGTGTCGCACATCCCTCTGAGAGAGAACATTGTCGCACATCCGTCCAAGAGAGAACATTGTCGCACATCCCTCTGAGAGAGAACATTGTCACACATCCACCTGAGGGAGAACAGTGTCGCACATCCCTCTGAGAGAGAACATTGTCGCACCGCCCTCTGAGAGAGAACATTGTCGCACATCCCTCTGAGAGAGAACATTGTCGCACATCCGTCTGAGAGAGAACATTGTCGCACATCCCTCTGAGAGAGAACATTGTCGCACATCCCTCTGAGAGAGAACATTGTCGCACATCCCTCTGAGAGAGAACATTGTCGCACATCCCTCTGAGAGAGATCATTGTCGCACATCCCTCTGAGAGAGAACATTGACGCACATCCATCTGAGAGAGAGCATTGTCGCAAATCCCTCTGAGAGAGAACATTGTCACACATCCACCTGAGGGAGAACAGTGTCGCACATCCCTCTGAGAGAGAACATTGTCGCACATCCGTCCAAGAGAGAACATTGTCGCACATCCCTCTGAGAGAGAACATTGTCGCACATCCCTCTGAGAGAGATCATTGTCGCACATCCCTCTGAGAGAGAACATTGACGCACATCCATCTGAGAGAGAGCATTGTCGCAAATCCCTCTGAGAGAGAACATTGTCACACATCCACCTGAGGGAGAACAGTGTCGCACATCCCTCTGAGAGAGAACATTGTCGCACATCCGTCCAAGAGAGAACATTGTCGCACCGCCCTCTGAGAGAGAACATTGTCGCACATCCCTCTGAGAGAGAACATTGTCGCACATCCGTCTGAGAGAGAACATTGTCGCACATCCCTCTGAGAGAGAACATTGTCGCACATCCCTCTGAGAGAGAACATTGTCGCACATCCCTCTGAGAGAGAACATTGTCGCACATCCCTCTGAGAGAGATCATTGTCGCACATCCCTCTGAGAGAGAACATTGACGCACATCCATCTGAGAGAGAGCATTGTCGCAAATCCCTCTGAGAGAGAACATTGTCACACATCCACCTGAGGGAGAACAGTGTCGCACATCCCTCTGAGAGAGAACATTGTCGCACATCCGTCCAAGAGAGAACATTGTCGCACATCCCTCTGAGAGAGAACATTGTCACACATCCACCTGAGGGAGAACAGTGTCGCACATCCCTCTGAGAGAGAACATTGTCGCACCGCCCTCTGAGAGAGAACATTGTCGCACATCCCTCTGAGAGAGAACATTGTCGCACATCCGTCTGAGAGAGAACATTGTCGCACATCCCTCTGAGAGAGAACATTGTCGCACATCCCTCTGAGAGAGAACATTGTCGCACATCCCTCTGAGAGAGAACATTGTCGCACATCCCTCTGAGAGAGAACATTGTCGCACATCCCTCTGAGAGAGAACATTGTCGCACATCCGTATGAGAGAGAACATTGTCGGACATCCCTCTGAGAGAGAACATTGTCGCACATCCCTCTGAGAGAGAACATTGTCGCACATCCGTCTGAGAGAGAACATTGTCGCACATCCCTCTGAGAGAGAACATTGTCGCACATCCGTCTGAGAGAGAACATTGACGCACATCCGTCTGAGAGAGAACATTGACGCACATCCGTCTGAGAGAGAACATTGTCGCACATCCATCTGAGAGAGAACATTGTCGCACATCCCTCTGAGAGAGAACATTGTCGCACATCCGTCTGAGAGAGAACATTGTCGCACATCCCTCTCAGAGAGAACATTGTCGCACATCCGTCTGAGAGAGAACATTGACGCACATCCGTCTGATAGAGAAGATTGTCGCACATCCCTCTGAGAGAGAACATTGTCGCACATCCCTCTCAGAGAGAACATTGTCGCACATCCCTCTCAGAGAGAACATTGTCGCACATCCCTCTCAGAGAGAACATTGTCGCACATCCGTCTGAGAGAGAACATTGACGCACATCCGTCTGATAGAGAAGATTGTCGCACATCCCTCTGAGAGAGAACATTGTCGCACATCCCTCTGAGAGAGAACATTGTCGCACATCCATCTGAGAGAGAACATTGTCGCACATCCCTCTGAGAGAGAACATTGTCGCACATCCGTCTGAGAGAGAACATTGTCGCACATCCGTCTGAGAGAGAACATTGTCGCACATCCCTCTGAGAGAGAACATTGTCACACATCCCGCTGAGAGAGAACATTGACGCACATCCGTCTGAGAGAGAACATTGTCGCACATCCCTCTGAGAGAGAACATTGTCGCACATCCCTCTGAGAGAGAACATTGTCGCACATCCGTCTGGGAGAGAACATTGTCACACATCCGTCTGAGAGAGAACATTGTCGCACATCCCTCTGAGTGAGAACATTATCGCACATCCCTCTGAGAGAGAATATTGTCGCACATCCGTCTGAGAGAGAACATTGTCGCACATCCGCATGAGAGAGAACATTGTCGCACATCCATCTGAGAGAGAACATTGTCGCACATCCGTCTGAGAGAGAACATTGACGCACATCCGTCTGAGAGAGAACATTGACACACATCGATCTGAGAGAGAACATTGTCGCACATCCCTCGAAGTGAGAACATTATCGCACATCCCTCTGAGAGAGAACATTGTCGCACATCCACCTGCGAGAGAACATTGTCGCACATCCGTCTGAGAGAGAACATTGTCGCACATCCGTCTGAGAGAGAACATTGTCGCACATCCGTCTGAGAGAGAACATTGTCGCACATCCCTCTGAGAGAGAACATTGTCGCACATCCGTCTGAGAGAGAACATTGACGCACATCCGTCTGAGAGAGAACATTGACGCACATCCGTCTGAGAGAGAACATTGTCGCACATCCCTCTGAGAGAGAACATTGTCGCACATCCCTCTGAGAGAGAACATTGTCGCACATCCCTCTCAGAGAGAACATTGTCGCACATCCCTCTCAGAGAGAACATTGTCGCACATCCCTCTGAGAGAGAACATTGACGCACATCCGTCTGATAGAGAAGATTGTCGCACATCCCTCTGAGAGAGAACATTGTCGCACATCCCTCTGAGAGAGAACATTGTCGCACATCCCTCTGAGAGAGAACATTGTCGCACATCCGTCTGGGAGAGAACATTGTCACACATCCGTCTGAGAGAGAACATTGTCGCACATCCGCATGAGAGAGAACATTGTCGCACATCCCTCTGAGAGAGAACATTGTCGCACATCCCTCTGAGAGAGAACATTGTCGCACATCCCTCTGAGAGAGAACATTGTCGCACATCCCTCTGAGAGAGAACATTGTCGCACATCCCTCTGAGAGAGAACATTGTCGCACATCCGTATGAGAGAGAACATTGTCGGACATCCCTCTGAGAGAGAACATTGTCGCACATCCCTCTGAGAGAGAACATTGTCGCACATCCGTCTGAGAGAGAACATTGTCGCACATCCCTCTGAGAGAGAACATTGTCGCACATCCGTCTGAGAGAGAACATTGACGCACATCCGTCTGAGAGAGAACATTATCGCACAACCCTCTGAGAGAGAACATTGTCGCACATCCGTCTGAGAGAGAACATTGTCGCACATCCGTCTGAGAGAGAACATTGTCGCACATCCCTCTGAGAGAGAACATTGTCGCACATCCGTCTGAGAGAGAACATTGTCGCACATCCGTCTGAGAGAGAACATAGTCGCACATCCCTCTGAGAGAGAACATTGTCACACATCCCTCTAAGAGAGAACATTGTCGCACATCCCTCTGAGAGAGAACATTGTCGCACATCCGTATGAGAGAGAACATTGTCGGACATCCCTCTGAGAGAGAACATTGTCGCACATCCCACTGAGAGAGAACATTGTCGCACATCCGTCTGAGAGAGAACATTGTCGCACATCCCTCTGAGAGAGAACATTGTCGCACATCCGTCTGAGAGAGAACATTGACGCACATCCGTCTGAGAGAGAACATTATCGCACAACCCTCTGAGAGAGAACATTGTCGCACATCCGTCTGAGAGAGAACATTGTCGCACATCCGTCTGAGAGAGAACATTGTCGCACATCCCTCTGAGAGAGAACATTGTCGCACATCCGTCTGAGAGAGAACATTGTCGCACATCCGTCTGAGAGAGAACATTGTCGCACATCCCTCTGAGAGAGAACGTTGTCGCACATCCGTCTGAGAGAGAACATTGACGCACATCCGTCTGAGAGAGAACATTGTCGCACATCCCTCTGAGAGAGAACATTGTCGCACATCCCTCTGAGAGAGAACATTGTCGCACATCCCTCTCAGAGAGAACATTGTCGCACATCCCTCTCAGAGAGAACATTGTCGCACATCCCTCTGAGAGAGAACATTGACACACATCGATCTGAGAGAGAACATTGTCGCACATCCCTCGAAGTGAGAACATTATCGCACATCCGTCTGAGAGAGAACATTGTCGCACATCCACCTGCGAGAGAACATTGTCGCACATCCGTCTGAGAGAGAACATTGTCGCACATCCATCTGAGAGAGAACATTGTCGCACATCCGTCTGAGAGAGAACATTGTCGCACATCCCTCTGAGAGAGAACATTGTCGCACATCCGTCTGAGAGAGAACATTGTCGCACATCCCTCTGAGAGAGAACATTGTCGCACATCCGTCTGAGAGAGAACATTGTCGCACATCCATCTGAGAGAGAATATTGTCGCACATCCGTCTGAGAGAGAACATTGTCGCACATCCCTCTGAGAGAGAACATTGTCGCACATCCGTCTGAGAGAGAATATTGTCGCACATCCGTCTGAGAGAGAACATTGTCGCACATCCCTCTGAGAGAGAACATTGTCGCACATCCGTCTGAGAGAGAACATTGTCGCACATCCATCTGAGAGAGAATATTGTCGCACATCCGTCTGAGAGAGAACATTGTCGCACATCCCTCTGAGAGAGAACATTGTCGCACATCCGTCTGAGAGAGAACATTGTCGCACATCCGTCTGAGAGAGAACATTGTCGCACATCCCTCTGAGAGAGAACATTGTCGCACATCCGTCTGAGAGAGAACATTGTCGCACATCCCTCTGAGAGAGAACATTGTCGCACATCCGTCTGAGAGAGAACATTGTCGCACATCCGTCTGAGAGAGAACATAGTCGCACATCCCTCTGAGAGAGAACATTGTCGCACATCCCTCTAAGAGAGAACATTGTCGCACATCCCTCTGAGAGAGAACATTGTCGCACATCCGTATGAGATAGAACATTGTCGGACATCCCTCTGAGAGAGAACATTGTCGCACATCCCTCTGAGAGAGAACATTGTCGCACATCCGTCTGAGAGAGAACATTGTCGCACATCCCTCTGAGAGAGAACATTGTCGCACATCCGTCTGAGAGAGAACATTGACGCACATCCGTCTGAGAGAGAACATTATCGCACAACCCTCTGAGAGAGAACATTGTCGCACATCCGTCTGAGAGAGAACATTGTCGCACATCCGTCTGAGAGAGAACATTGTCGCACATCCCTCTGAGAGAGAACATTGTCGCACATCCGTCTGAGAGAGAACATTGTCGCACATCCGTCTGAGAGAGAACATTGTCGCACATCCCTCTGAGAGAGAACGTTGTCGCACATCCGTCTGAGAGAGAACATTGACGCACATCCGTCTGAGAGAGAACATTGTCGCACATCCCTCTGAGAGAGAACATTGTCGCACATCCCTCTGAGAGAGAACATTGTCGCACATCCCTCTCAGAGAGAACATTGTCGCACATCCCTCTCAGAGAGAACATTGTCGCACATCCCTCTGAGAGAGAACATTGACACACATCGATCTGAGAGAGAACATTGTCGCACATCCCTCGAAGTGAGAACATTATCGCACATCCGTCTGAGAGAGAACATTGTCGCACATCCACCTGCGAGAGAACATTGTCGCACATCCGTCTGAGAGAGAACATTGTCGCACATCCATCTGAGAGAGAACATTGTCGCACATCCGTCTGAGAGAGAACATTGTCGCACATCCCTCTGAGAGAGAACATTGTCGCACATCCGTCTGAGAGAGAACATTGTCGCACATCCCTCTGAGAGAGAACATTGTCGCACATCCGTCTGAGAGAGAACATTGTCGCACATCCATCTGAGAGAGAATATTGTCGCACATCCGTCTGAGAGAGAACATTGTCGCACATCCCTCTGAGAGAGAACATTGTCGCACATCCGTCTGAGAGAGAATATTGTCGCACATCCGTCTGAGAGAGAACATTGTCGCACATCCCTCTGAGAGAGAACATTGTCGCACATCCGTCTGAGAGAGAACATTGTCGCACATCCATCTGAGAGAGAATATTGTCGCACATCCGTCTGAGAGAGAACATTGTCGCACATCCCTCTGAGAGAGAACATTGTCGCACATCCGTCTGAGAGAGAACATTGTCGCACATCCGTCTGAGAGAGAACATTGTCGCACATCCCTCTGAGAGAGAACATTGTCGCACATCCGTCTGAGAGAGAAGATTGTCGCACATCCGTCTGAGAGAGAACATTGTCGCACATCCGTCTGAGAGAGAACATTGTCGCACATCCCTGTGAGAGAGAACATTGTCGCACATCCGCCTGAGAGAGAACATTGACGCACATCCTTCTGAGAGAGAACATTGTCGCACATCCGTCTGAGAGAGAACATTGTCGCAACTCCGTCTGAGAGAGAACGTTGTCACACATCCCTCTGAGAGAGAACATTGTCGCACGTCCATCTGAGAGAGAATGTTGTCACACATCCCTCTGAGAGAGAACTTTGACGCACATCCGTCTGAGAGAGAACATTGTCGCACACCCGTCTGAGAGAGAACATTGTCGCACATCCCTCTGAGAGAGAACTTTGTCGCACATCCCTCTGAGAGAGAACATTGTCGCACATCCGTCTGAGAGAGAACATTGTCGCACATCCCTCTGAGAGAGAAAATTTTCGCACATCCCTCTGAGTGAGATCATTGTCGCACATCCCTCTGAGAGAGAACATTGTCGCACATCCCTCTGAGAGAGAACATTGTTGCACATCCGTCTGAGAGAGAACATTGACGCACATCCGTCTGAGAGACAATATTGTCGCACATCCGTCCGAGAGAGAACATTGTCGCACATCCCTCTGAGAGAGAACATTGACGCACATCCATCTGAGAGAGAGCATTGTCGCAAATACCTCTGAGAGAGAACATTTTCACACATCCACCTGAGGGAGAACAGTGTCGCACATCCCTCTGAGAGAGAACATTGTCGCACATCCGTCCGAGAGAGAACATTGTCGCACATCCCTCTGAGAGAGAACATTGTCACACATCCACCTGAGGGAGAACAGTGTCGCACATCCCTCTGAGAGAGAACATTGTCGCACCGCCCTCTGAGAGAGAACATTGTCGTACATCCCTCTGAGAGAGAACATTGTCGCACATCCCTCTGAGAGAGAACATTGTCGCACATCCCTCTGAGAGAGAACATTGTCGCACATCCGTCTGAGAGAGAACATTGTCGCACATCCCTCTGAGAGAGAACATTGTCGCACATCCCTCTGAGAGAGAACATTGTCGCACATCCCTCTGAGAGAGAACATTGTCGCACATCCCTCTGAGAGAGAAATTTGTCGCACATCCGGCTGAGAGAGAACATTGTCGCACATCCGTCTGAGAGAGAACATTGTCGCACATCCGTCTGAGAGAGAAAATTGTCGCACATCCCTCTGAGTGAGAACATTGTCGCACATCCATCTGAGAGAGAACATTGTCGCACAACCCTCTGAGTGAGAACATTGTTGCACATCCCTCTGAGAGAGAACATTGTCGCACATCCCTCTGAGAGAGAACGTTGTCGGACATCCGTCTGAGAGAGAAAATTGTCGCACATCCCTCTGAGAGAGAACATTGTCGCACATCCCTCTGAGAGAGAACATTGTCGCACATCCCTCTGAGAGAGAACATTGTCGCACATCCGTCTGACCGAGAACATTGACGCACATCCATCTGAGAGAGAACATTGACGCACATCCATCTGAGAGAGAACATTGTCGCACATCCGTCTGAGAGAGAACATTGTCGCACATCCGTCTGAGAGAGAACATTGTCGCACATCCATCTGAGAGAGAACATTGTCGCACATCCGTCTGAGAGAGAACATTGTCGCACATCCGTCTGAGAGAGAAAATTGTCGCACATCCCTCTGAGAGAGAACATTGTCGCACATCCCTCTGAGAGAGAACATTGTCGCACATCCCTCTGAGAGAGAACATTGTCGCACATCCGTCTGACAGAGAACATTGACGCACATCCATCTGAGAGAGAACATGGACGCACATCCATCTGAGAGAGAACATTGTCGCACATCCGTCTGAGAGAGAACATTGTCGCACATCCGTCTGAGAGAACATTGACGCACATCCATCTGAGAGAGAACATTGTCGCACATCCGTCTGAGAGAGAACATTGTCGCACATCCGTCTGAGAGAGAGCATTGATGCACATCCGCCTGAGAGAGAACATTGTCGCACATCCCTCTGAGAGAGAACATTGTCGCACATCCGTCTGAGAGAGAACATTCTCGCACAACCGTCTGAGAGAGAACATTGACGCACATCCCTCTGAGAGAGAACATTGTCGCACATCCCTCTGAGAGAGAACATTGTCGCACATCCGTCTGAGAGAGAACATTGTCGCACATCCCTCTGAGTGAGAACATTGACGCACATCCGTCTGAGAGAGAACATTGTCGCACATCCCTCTGAGTGAGAACATTGTCGCACATCCGTCTGAGAGAGAACGTTGTCGAACATCCGTCTGAGAGAGAACATTGTCGCACATCCATCTGAGAGAGAACATTGTCGCACAGCCGTCTGAGAGAGAACATTGTCGCACATCCCTCTGAGAGAGAACATTGTCGCACATCCGTCTGAGAGAGAGCATTGTCGCACATCCCTCTGAGAGAGAACATTGTCACACATCCACCTGAGAGAGAACATTGTCGCACATCCCTCTGAGAGAGAGCATTGACACACATCCCTCTGAGAGAGAACATTGTCGCACATCCCTCTGAGAGAGAACATTGACACACATCCGTCTGAGAGAGAACATTGTCAGACATCCGTCTGAGAGTGAACATTGTCGCACATCCGTCTGAGAGAGAACATTGTCGCACATCCATCTGAGAGAGAACATTGACGCACATCCGTCTGAGGGAGAACATTGTCGCACATCCCTCTGAGAGAGAACATTGTCACACATCCGTCTGAGAGAGAACATTGTCGCACATCCATCTCAGAGAGAGCATTGTCGCACATCCGTCTGAGAGAGAACATTGTCGCACATCCGTCTGAGAGAGAACATTGTCGCACATCCCTCTGAGAGAGAACATTGTCGCACATCCCTCTGAGAGAGAACATTGTCGCACATCCCTCTGAGAGAGAACATTGTCGCACATCCCTCTGAGAGAGAAATTTGTCGCACATCCGGCTGAGAGAGAACATTGTCGCACATCCGTCTGAGAGAGAACATTGTCGCACATCCGTCTGAGAGAGAAAATTGTCGCACATCCCTCTGAGTGAGAACATTGTCGCACATCCATCTGAGAGAGAACATTGTCGCACAACCCTCTGAGTGAGAACATTGTTGCACATCCCTCTGAGAGAGAACATTGTCGCACATCCCTCTGAGAGAGAACGTTGTCGGACATCCGTCTGAGAGAGAAAATTGTCGCACATCCCTCTGAGAGAGAACATTGTCGCACATCCCTCTGAGAGAGAACATTGTCGCACATCCCTCTGAGAGAGAACATTGTCGCACATCCGTCTGACCGAGAACATTGACGCACATCCATCTGAGAGAGAACATTGACGCACATCCATCTGAGAGAGAACATTGTCGCACATCCGTCTGAGAGAGAACATTGTCGCACATCCGTCTGAGAGAGAACATTGTCGCACATCCATCTGAGAGAGAACATTGTCGCACATCCGTCTGAGAGAGAACATTGTCGCACATCCGTCTGAGAGAGAAAATTGTCGCACATCCCTCTGAGAGAGAACATTGTCGCACATCCCTCTGAGAGAGAACATTGTCGCACATCCCTCTGAGAGAGAACATTGTCGCACATCCGTCTGACAGAGAACATTGACGCACATCCATCTGAGAGAGAACATGGACGCACATCCATCTGAGAGAGAACATTGTCGCACATCCGTCTGAGAGAGAACATTGTCGCACATCCGTCTGAGAGAACATTGACGCACATCCATCTGAGAGAGAACATTGTCGCACATCCGTCTGAGAGAGAACATTGTCGCACATCCGTCTGAGAGAGAGCATTGATGCACATCCGCCTGAGAGAGAACATTGTCGCACATCCCTCTGAGAGAGAACATTGTCGCACATCCGTCTGAGAGAGAACATTCTCGCACAACCGTCTGAGAGAGAACATTGACGCACATCCCTCTGAGAGAGAACATTGTCGCACATCCCTCTGAGAGAGAACATTGTCGCACATCCGTCTGAGAGAGAACATTGTCGCACATCCCTCTGAGTGAGAACATTGACGCACATCCGTCTGAGAGAGAACATTGTCGCACATCCCTCTGAGTGAGAACATTGTCGCACATCCGTCTGAGAGAGAACGTTGTCGAACATCCGTCTGAGAGAGAACATTGTCGCACATCCATCTGAGAGAGAACATTGTCGCACAGCCGTCTGAGAGAGAACATTGTCGCACATCCCTCTGAGAGAGAACATTGTCGCACATCCGTCTGAGAGAGAGCATTGTCGCACATCCCTCTGAGAGAGAACATTGTCACACATCCACCTGAGAGAGAACATTGTCGCACATCCCTCTGAGAGAGAGCATTGACACACATCCCTCTGAGAGAGAACATTGTCGCACATCCCTCTGAGAGAGAACATTGACACACATCCGTCTGAGAGAGAACATTGTCAGACATCCGTCTGAGAGTGAACATTGTCGCACATCCGTCTGAGAGAGAACATTGTCGCACATCCATCTGAGAGAGAACATTGACGCACATCCGTCTGAGGGAGAACATTGTCGCACATCCCTCTGAGAGAGAACATTGTCACACATCCGTCTGAGAGAGAACATTGTCGCACATCCATCTCAGAGAGAGCATTGTCGCACATCCGTCTGAGAGAGAACATTGACGCACATCCGTCTCAGAGAGAGCATTGTCGCACATCCGTCTGAGAGAGAACATTGTCGCACATCCCTCTGAGAGAGAACGTTGTCACACATCCACCTGAGGGAGAACAGAGTCGCACATCCCTCTGAGAGAGAACATGGTCGCACAACCCTCTGAGAGAGAACATTGTCGCACATCCGTCTGAGAGAGAACATTGTCGCACATCCGTCTGAGAGAGAACATTGTCGCACATCCACCTGAGGGAGAACATTGTCGCACATCCGTCTGAGAGAGAACATTGTCGCATATCCGAATGAGAGAGAACATTGTCGGACATCCCTCTGAGAGAGAACATTGACGCACATCCATCTGAGAGAGAGTATTGTCGCAAATCCCTCTGAGAGAGAACATTGTCACACATCCACCAGAGGGAGAACAGTGTCGCACATCCCTCTGAGAGAGAACATTGTCGCACATCCGTCCGAGAGAGAACATTGTCGCACATCCCTCTGAGAGAGAACATTGTCACACATCCACCTGAGGGAGAACAGTGTCGCACATCCCTCTGAGAGAGAACATTGTCGCACCGCCCTCTGAGAGAGAACATTGTCGCACATCCCTCTGAGAGAGAACATTGTCGCACATCCCTCTGAGAGAGAAATTTGTCGCACATCCGTCTGAGAGAGAACATTGTCGCACATCCGTCTGAGAGAGAACATTGTCGCACATCCGTCTGAGAGAGAACATTGACGCACATCCGTCTGAGAGAGAACGTTGTCGGACATCCGTCTGAGAGAGAAAATTGTCGCACATCCCTCTGAGTGAGAACATTGTCGGACATCCCTCTGAGAGAGAACATTGTCGCACATCCGTCTGAGAGAGAACATTGTTGCACATCCCTCTGAGTGAGAACATTGTCGCACATCCATCTGAGAGAGAACATTGTCGCACATCCCTCTGAGTGAGAACATTGTCGCACATCCCTCTGAGAGAGAACATTGTCGCACATCCCTCTGAGAGAGAACGTTGTCGGACATCCGTCTGAGAGAGAACATTGTCGCACATCCCTCTGAGAGAGAACATTGTTGCACATCCCTCTGAGAGAGAACATTGTCGCACATCCCTCTGAGAGAGAACATTGTCGCACATCCGTCTGACAGAGAACATTGACGCACATCCATCTGAGAGAGAACATTGACGCACATCCATCTGAGAGAGAACATTGTCGCACATCCGTCTGAGAGAGAACATTGTCGCACATCCGTCTGAGAGAGAACATTGATGCACATCCATCTGAGAGAGAACATTGTCGCACATCCGTCTGAGAGAGAACATTGTCGCACATCCGTCTGAGAGAGAAAATTGTCGCACATCCCTCTGAGAGAGAACATTGTCGCACATCCCTCTGAGAGAGAACATTGTCGCACATCCCTCTGAGAGACAACATTGTCGCACATCCGTCTGACAGAGGACATTGACGCACATCCATCTGAGAGAGAACATTGACGCACATCCATCTGAGAGAGAACATTGTCGCACATCCGTCTGAGAGAGAACATTGTCGCACATCCGTCTGAGAGAGAACATTGACGCACATCCATCTGAGAGAGAACATTGTCGCACATCCGTCTGAGAGAGAACATTGTCGCACATCCGTCTGAGAGAGAGCATTGATGCACATCCGCCTGAGAGAGAACATTGTCGCACATCCCTCTGAGAGAGAACATTGTCGCACATCCGTCTGAGAGAGAACATTGTCGCACAACCGTCTGAGAGAGAACATTGACGCACATCCCTCTGAGAGAGAACATTGTCGCACATCCCTCTGAGAGAGAACATTGTCGCACATCCGTCTGAGAGAGAACATTGTCGCACATCCCTCTGAGTGAGAACATTGACGCACATCCGTCTGAGAGAGAACATTGTCGCACATCCCTCTGAGTGAGAACATTGTCGCACATCCGTCTGAGAGAGAACGTTGTCGGACATCCGTCTGAGAGAGAACATTGTCGCACATCCATCTGAGAGAGAACATTGTCGCACAGCCGTCTGAGAGAGAACATTGTCGCACATCCCTCTGAGAGAGAACATTGTCGCACATCCGTCTGAGAGAGAGCATTGTCGCACATCCCTCTGAGAGAGAACATTGTCACACATCCACCTGAGAGAGAACATTGTCGTACATCCCTCTGAGAGAGAGCATTGACACACATCCCTCTGAGAGAGAACATTGTCGCACATCCCTCTAAGAGAGAACATTGACACACATCCGTCTGAGAGAGAACATTGTCAGACATCCGTCTGAGAGAGAACATTGTCGCACATCCGTCTGAGAGAGAACATTGTCGCACATCCATCTGAGAGAGAACATTGTCGCACATCCCTCTGAGAGAGAACATTGTCGCACATCCGTCTGAGAGAGAACATTGTCGCACATCCCTCTGAGAGAGAACATTGTCGCACATCCCTCTGAGAGAGAACATTGTCGCACATCCCTCTGAGAGAGAACATTGACGCACATCCCTCTGAGAGAGAGCATTGTCGCACATCCGTCTGAGGGAGAACATTGTCGCACATCCCTCTGAGAGAGAACATTTTCGCACATCCCTCTGAGAGAGAACATTGTCGCACATCCCTCTGAGAGAGAAAATTGTCGCACATCCCTCTGAGAGAGAACATTGTCGCGAATCCCTCTGAGAGAGAAATTTGTCGCACATCCGGCTGAGAGAGAACATTGTCGCACATCCGTCTGAGAGAGAACATTGTCGCACATCCGTCTGAGAGAGAACATTGACGCACATCCCGCTGAGAGAGAACATTGTCGCACATCCATCTGAGAGAGAACATTGTCGCACATCCCTCTGAGAGAGAACATTGTCGCACATCCGTCTGAGAGAGAACATTGTCGCACATCCCTCTGAGAGAGAACATTGTCGCACATCCGTCTGAGAGAGAACATTGACGCAAATCCGTCTGAGAGAGAACGTTGTCGGACATCCGTCTGAGAGAGAAAATTGTCGCACATCCCTCTGAGTGAGAACATTGTCGCACATCCATCTGAGAGAGAACATTGTCGCACATCCCTCTGAGAGAGAACATTGTCGCACATCCATCTCAGAGAGAGAACATTGTCGCGAATCCCTCTGAGAGAGAACATTGTCGCACATCCCTCTGAGAGAGAACATTGTCGCACATCCCTCTGAGAGAGAACATTGTCGCACATCCGTCTGACAGAGAACATTGACGCACATCCATCTGAGAGAGAACATTGACGCACATCCATCTGAGAGAGAACATTGTCGCACATCCGTCTGAGAGAGAACATTGTCGCACATCCGTCTGAGAGAGTACATTGACGCACATCCATCTGAGAGAGAACATTGTCGCACATCCCTCTGAGAGAGAACATTGTCGCACATCCGTCTGAGAGAGAACATTGTCGCACATCCGTCTGAGAGAGAACATTGTCGCACATCCCTCTGAGAGAGAACATTGTCGCACATCCCTCTGAGAGAGAACATTGTCGCACATCCCTCTGAGAGAGAACATTGTCGCACATCCGTCTGACAGAGAACATTGACGCACATCCATCTGAGAGAGAACATTGACGCACATCCATCTGAGAGAGAACATTGTCGCACATCCGTCTGAGAGAGAACATTGTCGCACATCCGTCTGAGAGAGAAAATTGTCGCACATCCCTCTGAGAGAGAACATTGTTGCACATCCCTCTGAGAGAGAACATTGTCGCACATCCCTCTGAGAGAGAACATTGTCGCACATCCGTCTGACAGAGAACATTGACGCACATCCATCTGAGAGAGAACATTGACGCACATCCATCTGAGAGAGAACATTGTCGCACATCCGTCTGAGAGAGAACATTGTCGCGCATCCGCCTGAGAGAGAACATTGTCGCACATCCGTCTGACAGAGAACATTGACGCACATCCCTCTCAGAGAGAACATTGTCGCACATCCGTCTGACAGAGAACATTGACGCACATCCATCTGAGAGAGAACATTGATGCACATCCGCCTGAGAGAGAACATTGTCGCACATCCCTCTGAGAGAGAACATTGTCGCACATCCGTCTGAGAGAGAACATTGTCGCACAACCGTCTGAGAGAGAACATTGACGCACATCCCTCTGAGAGAGAACATTGTCGCACATCCCTCTGAGAGAGAACATTGTCGCACATCCGTCTGAGAGAGAACATTGTCGCACATCCCTCTGAGTGAGAACATTGACGCACATCCGTCTGAGAGAGAACATTGTCGCACATCCCTCTGAGTGAGAACATTGTCGCACATCCGTCTGAGAGAGAACGTTGTCGAACATCCGTCTGAGAGAGAACATTGTCGCACATCCATCTGAGAGAGAACATTGTCGCACAGCCGTCTGAGAGAGAACATTGTTGCACATCCCTCTGAGAGAGAACATTGTCGCACATCCGTCTGAGAGAGAACATTGTCACACATCCACCTGAGAGAGAACATTGTCGCACATCCCTCTGAGAGAGAACATTGTCACACATCCACCTGAGAGAGAACATTGTCGCACATCCCTCTGAGAGAGAACATTGTCGCACATCCCTCTGAGAGAGAGCATTGACACACATCCCTCTGAGAGAGAACATTGTCGCACATCCCTCTGAGAGAGAACATTGACACACATCCGTCTGAGAGAGAACATTGTCAGACATCCGTCTGAGAGTGAACATTGTCGCACATCCGTCTGAGAGAGAACATTGTCGCACATCCATCTGAGAGAGAACATTGACGCACATCCGTCTGAGGGAGAACATTGTCGCACATCCCTCTGAGAGAGAACATTGTCACACATCCGTCTGAGAGAGAACATTGTCGCACATCCATCTCAGAGAGAGCATTGTCGCACATCCGTCTGAGAGAGAACATTGACGCACATCCATCTCAGAGAGAGCATTGTCGCACATCCGTCTGAGAGAGAACATTGTCGCACATCCCTCTGAGAGAGAACGTTGTCACACATCCACCTGAGGGAGAACGGAGTCGCACATCCCTGTGAGAGAGAACATTGTCGCACATCCCTCTGAGAGAGAACATTGTCGCACATCCGTCTGAGAGAGAACATTGTCGCACATCCGTCTGAGAGAGAACATTGACGCACATCCATCTGAGAGAGAACATTGTCGCACATCCGTCTGAGAGAGAACATTGTCGCACATCCGTCTGAGAGAGAGCATTGATGCACATCCGCCTGAGAGAGAACATTGTCGCACATCCCTCTGAGAGAGAACATTGTCGCACATCCGTCTGAGAGAGAACATTGTCGCACAACCGTCTGAGAGAGAACATTGACGCACATCCCTCTGAGAGAGAACATTGTCGCACATCCCTCTGAGAGAACATTGTCGCACATCCCTCTGAGAGAGAACATTGTCGCACATCCGTCTGAGAGAGAACATTGTCGCACATCCCTCTGAGTGAGAACATTGACGCACATCCGTCTGAGAGAGAACATTGTCGCACATCCCTCTGAGTGAGAACATTGTCGCACATCCGTCTGAGAGAGAACGTTGTCGGACATCCGTCTGAGAGAGAACATTGTCGCACATCCGTCTGAGAGAGAACATTGACGCACATCCGTCTGAGAGAGAACGTTGTCGGACATCCGTCTGAGAGAGAAAATTGTCGCACATCCCTCTGAGTGAGAACATTGTCGGACATCCCTCTGAGAGAGAACATTGTCGCACATCCGTCTGAGAGAGAACATTGTTGCACATCCCTCTGAGTGAGAACATTGTCGCACATCCATCTGAGAGAGAACATTGTCGCACATCCCTCTGAGTGAGAACATTGTCGCACATCCCTCTGAGAGAGAACATTGTCGCACATCCCTCTGAGAGAGAACGTTGTCGGACATCCGTCTGAGAGAGAACATTGTCGCACATCCCTCTGAGAGAGAACATTGTTGCACATCCCTCTGAGAGAGAACATTGTCGCACATCCCTCTGAGAGAGAACATTGTCGCACATCCGTCTGACAGAGAACATTGACGCACATCCATCTGAGAGAGATCATTGACGCACATCCATCTGAGAGAGAACATTGTCGCACATCCGTCTGAGAGAGAACATTGTCGCACATCCGTCTGAGAGAGAACATTGATGCACATCCATCTGAGAGAGAACATTGTCGCACATCCGTCTGAGAGAGAACATTGTCGCACATCCGTCTGAGAGAGAAAATTGTCGCACATCCCTCTGAGAGAGAACATTGTCGCACATCCCTCTGAGAGAGAACATTGTCGCACATCCCTCTGAGAGACAACATTGTCGCACATCCGTCTGACAGAGGACATTGACGCACATCCATCTGAGAGAGAACATTGACGCACATCCATCTGAGAGAGAACATTGTCGCACATCCGTCTGAGAGAGAACATTGTCGCACATCCGTCTGAGAGAGAACATTGACGCACATCCATCTGAGAGAGAACATTGTCGCACATCCGTCTGAGAGAGAACATTGTCGCACATCCGTCTGAGAGAGAACATTGTCGCACATCCGTCTGAGAGAGAACATTGTCGCACATCCGTCTGATAGAGAAAATTGTCGCACATCCCTCTGAGAGAGAACATTGTTGCACATCCCTCTGAGAGAGAACATTGTCGCACATCCCTCTGAGAGAGAACATTGTCGCACATCCGTCTGACAGAGAACATTGACGCACATCCATCTGAGAGAGAACATTGACGCACATCCATCTGAGAGAGAACATTGTCGCACATCCATCTGAGAGAGAACATTGTCGCACATCCCTCTGAGAGAGAACATTGTCGCACATCCGTCTGAGAGAGAACATTGTCGCACATCCCTCTGAGAGAGAACATTGTCGCACATCCCTCTGAGAGAGAACATTGTCGCACATCCCTCTGAGAGAGAACATTGACGCACATCCCTCTGAGAGAGAGCATTGTCGCACATCCGTCTGAGGGAGAACATTGTCGCACATCCCTCTGAGAGAGAACATTTTCGCACATCCCTCTGAGAGAGAACATTGTCGCACATCCCTCTGAGAGAGAAAATTGTCGCACATCCCTCTGAGAGAGAACATTGTCGCGAATCCCTCTGAGAGAGAAATTTGTCGCACATCCGGCTGAGAGAGAACATTGTCGCACATCCGTCTGAGAGAGAACATTGTCGCACATCCGTCTGAGAGAGAACATTGACGCACATCCCGCTGAGAGAGAACATTGTCGCACATCCATCTGAGAGAGAACATTGTCGCACATCCCTCTGAGAGAGAACATTGTCGCACATCCGTCTGAGAGAGAACATTGTCGCACATCCCTCTGAGAGAGAACATTGTCGCACATCCGTCTGAGAGAGAACATTGACGCAAATCCGTCTGAGAGAGAACGTTGTCGGACATCCGTCTGAGAGAGAAAATTGTCGCACATCCCTCTGAGTGAGAACATTGTCGCACATCCATCTGAGAGAGAACATTGTCGCACATCCCTCTGAGAGAGAACATTGTCGCACATCCATCTCAGAGAGAGAACATTGTCGCGAATCCCTCTGAGAGAGAACATTGTCGCACATCCCTCTGAGAGAGAACATTGTCGCACATCCCTCTGAGAGAGAACATTGTCGCACATCCGTCTGACAGAGAACATTGACGCACATCCATCTGAGAGAGAACATTGACGCACATCCATCTGAGAGAGAACATTGTCGCACATCCGTCTGAGAGAGAACATTGTCGCACATCCGTCTGAGAGAGTACATTGACGCACATCCATCTGAGAGAGAACATTGTCGCACATCCCTCTGAGAGAGAACATTGTCGCACATCCGTCTGAGAGAGAACATTGTCGCACATCCGTCTGAGAGAGAACATTGTCGCACATCCCTCTGAGAGAGAACATTGTCGCACATCCCTCTGAGAGAGAACATTGTCGCACATCCCTCTGAGAGAGAACATTGTCGCACATCCGTCTGACAGAGAACATTGACGCACATCCATCTGAGAGGGAACATTGACGCACATCCATCTGAGAGAGAACATTGTCGCACATCCGTCTGAGAGAGAACATTGTCGCACATCCGTCTGAGAGAGAAAATTGTCGCACATCCCTCTGAGAGAGAACATTGTTGCACATCCCTCTGAGAGAGAACATTGTCGCACATCCCTCTGAGAGAGAACATTGTCGCACATCCGTCTGACAGAGAACATTGACGCACATCCATCTGAGAGAGAACATTGACGCACATCCATCTGAGAGAGAACATTGTCGCACATCCGTCTGAGAGAGAACATTGTCGCGCATCCGCCTGAGAGAGAACATTGTCGCACATCCGTCTGACAGAGAACATTGACGCACATCCCTCTCAGAGAGAACATTGTCGCACATCCGTCTGACAGAGAACATTGACGCACATCCATCTGAGAGAGAACATTGATGCACATCCGCCTGAGAGAGAACATTGTCGCACATCCCTCTGAGAGAGAACATTGTCGCACATCCGTCTGAGAGAGAACATTGTCGCACAACCGTCTGAGAGAGAACATTGACGCACATCCCTCTGAGAGAGAACATTGTCGCACATCCCTCTGAGAGAGAACATTGTCGCACATCCGTCTGAGAGAAAACATTGTCGCACATCCCTCTGAGTGAGAACATTGACGCACATCCGTCTGAGAGAGAACATTGTCGCACATCCCTCTGAGTGAGAACATTGTCGCACATCCGTCTGAGAGAGAACGTTGTCGAACATCCGTCTGAGAGAGAACATTGTCGCACATCCATCTGAGAGAGAACATTGTCGCACATCCGTCTGAGAGAGAACATTGTTGCACATCCCTCTGAGAGAGAACATTGTCGCACATCCGTCTGAGAGAGAACATTGTCACACATCCACCTGAGAGAGAACATTGTCGCACATCCCTCTGAGAGAGAACATTGTCACACATCCACCTGAGAGAGAACATTGTCGCACATCCCTCTGAGAGAGAACATTGTCGCACATCCCTCTGAGAGAGAGCATTGACACACATCCCTCTGAGAGAGAACATTGTCGCACATCCCTCTGAGAGAGAACATTGACACACATCCGTCTGAGAGAGAACATTGTCAGACATCCGTCTGAGAGTGAACATTGTCGCACATCCGTCTGAGAGAGAACATTGTCGCACATCCATCTGAGAGAGAACATTGACGCACATCCGTCTGAGGGAGAACATTGTCGCACATCCCTCTGAGAGAGAACATTGTCACACATCCGTCTGAGAGAGAACATTGTCGCACATCCATCTCAGAGAGAGCATTGTCGCACATCCGTCTGAGAGAGAACATTGACGCACATCCATCTCAGAGAGAGCATTGTCGCACATCCGTCTGAGAGAGAACATTGTCGCACATCCCTCTGAGAGAGAACGTTGTCACACATCCACCTGAGGGAGAACGGAGTCGCACATCCCTGTGAGAGAGAACATTGTCGCACATCCCTCTGAGAGAGAACATTGTCGCACATCCCTCTGAGAGAGAACGTTGTCACACATCCACCTGAGGGAGAACGGAGTCGCACATCCCTGTGAGAGAGAACATTGTCGCACATCCGTCTGAGAGAGAGCATTGTCGCACATCCCTCTGAGAGAGAACATTGTCGCGAATCCCTCTGAGAGAGAACGTTGTCGGACATCCGTCTGAGAGAGAAAATTGTCGCACATCCCTCTGAGAGAGAACATTGTCGCACATCCCTCTGAGAGAGAACATTGTCGCACATCCCTCTGAGAGAGAACATTGTCGCACATCCGTCTGACAGAGAACATTGACGCACATCCATCTGAGAGAGAACATTGACGCACATCCATCTGAGAGAGAACATTGTCGCACATCCGTCTGAGAGAGAACATTGTCGCACATCCGTCTGAGAGAGTACATTGACGCACATCCATCTGAGAGAGAACATTGTCGCACATCCCTCTGAGAGTGAACATTGTCGCACATCCGTCTGAGAGAGAACATTGTCGCACATACGTCTGAGAGAGAACATTGTCGCACATCCGTCTGAGAGAGAAAATTGTCGCACATCCCTCTGAGAAAGAACATTGTCGCACATCCCTCTGCCAGAGAACATTGTCGCACATCCCTCTGAGAGAGAACATTGTCGCACATCCCTCTGAGAGAGAACATTGTCGCACATCCGTCTGACAGAGAACATTGACGCACATCCATCTGAGAGAGAACATTGACGCACATCCATCTGAGAGAGAACATTGTCGCACATCCGTCTGAGAGAGAACATTGTCGCACATCCGTCTGAGAGAGAACATTGACGCACATCCATCAGAGAGAGAACATTGTCACACATCCGTCTGAGAGAGAACATTGTCGCACATCCGTCTGAGAGAGAGCATTGATGCACATCCGCCTGAGAGAGAACATTGTCGCACATCCCTCTGAGAGAGAACATTGTCGCACATCCGTCTGAGAGAGAACATTGTCGCACAACCGTCTGAGAGAGAACATTGACGCACATCCCTCTGAGAGAGAACATTGTCGCACATCCCTCTGAGAGAACATTGTCGCACATCCCTCTGAGAGAGAACATTGTCGCACATCCGTCTGAGAGAGAACATTGTCGCACATCCCTCTGAGTGAGAACATTGACGCACATCCGTTTGAGAGAGAACATTGTCGCACATCCCTCTGAGTGAGAACATTGTCGCACATCCCTCTGAGAGAGAACGTTGTCGAACATCCGTCTGAGAGAGAACATTGTCGCACATCCATCTGAGAGAGAACATTGTCGCACAGCCGTCTGAGAGAGAACATTGTTGCACATCCCTCTGAGAGAGAACATTGTCGCACATCCGTCTGAGAGAGAGCATTGTCGCACATCCCTCTGAGAGAGAACATTGTCACACATCCACCTGAGAGAGAACATTGTCGCACATCCCTCTGAGAGAGAGCATTGACACACATCCCTCTGAGAGAGAACATTGTCGCACATCCCTCTGAGAGAGAACATTGACACACATCCGTCTGAGAGAGAACATTGTCAGACATCCGTCTGAGAGTGAACATTGTCGCACATCCGTCTGAGAGAGAACATTGTCCCACATCCATCTCAGAGAGAGCATTGTCGCACATCCGTCTGAGAGAGAACATTGACGCACATCCATCTCAGAGAGAGCATTGTCGCACATCCGTCTGAGAGAGAACATTGTCGCACATCCCTCTGAGAGAGAACGTTGTCACACATCCACCTGAGGGAGAACGGAGTCGCACATCCCTGTGAGAGAGAACATTGTCGCACAAACCTCTGAGAGAGAACATTGTCGCACATCCGTCTGAGAGAGAACATTGTCGCACATCCGTCTGAGAGAGAACATTGTCGCACATCCACCTGAGGGAGAACATTGTCACACATCCACCTGAGGGAGAACAGTGTCGCACATCCCTCTGAGAGAGAACATTGTCGCACATCCGTCCGAGAGAGAACATTGTCGCATATCCCTCTGAGGGAGAACATTGTCACACATCCACCTGAGGGAGAACAGTGTCGCACATCCCTCTGAGAGAGAACATTGTCGCACCGCCCTCTGAGAGAGAACATTGTCGCACATCCCTCTGAGAGTGAACATTGTCGCACATCCCTCTGAGAGAGAAATTTGTCGCACATCCCTCTGAGAGAGAACATTGTCGCACATCCGTCTGAGAGAGAACATTGTCGCACATCCCTCTGATAGAGAACATTGTCGCACATCCCTCTGAGAGAGAACATTGTCGCACATCCCTCTGAGAGAGAACATTGTCGCACATCCCTCTGAGAGAGAACATTGTCGCACATCCCTCTGAGAGAGAAATTTGTCGCACATCCGGCTGAGAGAGAACATTGTCGCACATCCGTCTGAGAGAGAACATTGTCGCACATCCGTCTGAGAGAGAACATTGACGCACATCCGTCTGAGAGAGAACGTTGTCGGACATCCGTCTGAGAGAGAAAATTGTCACACATCCCTCTGAGTGAGAACATTGTCGCACATCCATCTGAGAGAGAACATTGTCGCACATCCCTCTGAGTGAGAACATTGTCGCACATCCCTCTGAGAGAGAACATTGTCGCACATCCCTCTGAGAGAGAACATTGTCGCACATCCGTCTGAGAGAGAACATTGTCGCACATCCGTCTGAGAGAGAAAATTGTCGCACATCCCTCTGAGAGAGAACATTGTCGCACATCCCTCTGAGAGAGAACATTGTCGCACATCCCTCTGAGAGAGAACATTGTCGCACATCCGTCTGACAGAGAACATTGACGCACATCCATCTGAGAGAGAACATTGACGCACATCCATCTGAGAGAGAACATTGTCGCACATCCGTCTGAGAGAGAACATTGTCGCACATCCGTCTGAGAGAGAACATTGACGCACATCCATCTGAGAGAGAACATTGTCGCACATCCGTCTGAGAGAGAACATTGTCGCACATCCGTCTGAGAGAGAGCATTGATGCACATCCATCTGAGAGAGAACATTGACGCACATCCATCTGAGAGAGAACATTGTCGCACATCCGTCTGAGAGAGAACATTGTCGCACATCCGTCTGAGAGAGAACATTGACGCACATCCATCTGAGAGAGAACATTGTCGCACATCCGTCTGAGAGAGAACATTGTCGCACATCCGTCTGAGAGAGAGCATTGATGCACATCCGCCTGAGAGAGAACATTGTCGCACATCCCTCTGAGAGAGAACATTGTCGCACATCCGTCTGAGAGAGAACATTGTCGCACAACCGTCTGAGAGAGAACATTGACGCACATCCCTCTGAGAGAGAACATTGTCGCACATCCCTCTGAGAGAACATTGTCGCACATCCCTCTGAGAGAGAACATTGTCGCACATCCGTCTGAGAGAGAACATTGTCGCACATCCCTCTGAGTGAGAACATTGACGCACATCCGTCTGAGAGAGAACATTGTCGCACATCCCTCTGAGTGAGAACATTGTCGCACATCCGTCTGAGAGAGAACGTTGTCGGACATCCGTCTGAGAGAGAACATTGTCGCACATCCCTCTGAGAGAGAACATTGTCGCACATCCACCTGAGAGAGAACATTGTCGTACATCCCTCTGAGAGAGAGCATTGACACACATCCCTCTGAGAGAGAACATTGTCGCACATCCCTCTGAGAGAGAACATTGACACACATCCGTCTGAGAGAGAACATTGTCAGACATCCGTCTGAGAGTGAACATTGTCGCACATCCGTCTGAGAGAGAACATTGTCGCACATCCATCTGAGAGAGAACATTGACGCACATCCGTCTGAGGGAGAACATTGTCGCACATCCCTCTGAGAGAGAACATTGTCACACATCCGTCTGAGAGAGAACATTGTCGCACATCCATCTCAGAGAGAGCATTGTCGCACATCCGTCTGAGAGAGAACATTGACGCACATCCATCTCAGAGAGAGCATTGTCGCACATCCGTCTGAGAGAGAACATTGTCGCACATCCCTCTGAGAGAGAACGTTGTCACACATCCACCTGAGGGAGAACAGAGTCGCACATCCGTCTGAGAGAGAACATTGTCGCACATCCACCTGAGGGAGAACATTGTCGCACATCCGTCTGAGAGAGAACATTGTCGCACATCCGTCTGAGAGAGAACATTGTCGCACATCCACCTGAGGGAGAACATTGTCGCACATCCGTCTGAGAGAGAACATTGTCGCATATCCGAATGAGAGAGAACATTGCCGGACATCCCTCTGAGAGAGAACATTGTCGCACATCCCTCTGAGAGAGAACATTGTCACACATCCCTCTGAGAGAGAACATTGTCGCACATCCCTCTGAAAGAGAACATTGTCGCACATCCGTCTGAGAGAGAACATTGACGCACATCCCTCTGAGAGAGCACATTGACGCACATCCCTCTGAGAGAGAACATTGTCGCACATCCCTCTGAGAGAGAACATTGTCGCACATCCGTCTGAGAGAGAACATTGTCGCGCATCCGTCTGAGAGAGAACATTGTCGCACATCCGTCTGAGAGAGAACATTGTCGCACATCCCTCTGAGAGAGAACATTGTCGCACATCCCTCTGAGAGAGAACATTGTCGCACATCCGTCTGAGGGAGAACATTGTCGCACATCCGCCTGAGAGAGAACATTGACGCTCATCCCTCTGAGAGAGAACATTGTCGCACATCCGTCTGAGAGAGAACATTGTCGCACATCCGTCTGAGAGAGAACGTTGTCACACATCCCTCTGAGAGAGAACATTGTTGCACATCCATCTGAGAGAGAACGTTGTCACACATCCCTCTGAGAGAGAACATTGACGCACATCCCTCTGAGAGAGCACATTGACGCACATCCCTCTGAGAGAGAACATAGTCGCACATCCCTGTGAGAGAGAACATTGTCGCACATCCGCCTGGGAGAGAACATTGACGCACATCCCTCTGAGAGAGAACATTGTCGCACATCCGTCTGAGAGAGAACATTGTCGCACATCCGTCTGAGAGAGAACATTGTCGCACATCCTTCTGAGAGAGAACATTGTCGCACTTCCCTCTGAGAGAGAACATTGTCGCACTTCCCTCTGAGAGAGATCATTGTCGCACATCCCTCTGAGAGAGAACATTGTCGCACATCCGTCTGAGAGAGAACATTGTCGCACATCCCTCTGAGAGAGAACATTGTCGCACATCCCTCTGAGAGAGAACATTGTCGCACATCCCTCTGAGAGAGAACATTGACGCACATCCGTCTGAGAGAGAACATTGACACACATCCCTCTGAGAGAGAACATTGTCGCACATCCCTCTGAGAGAGAACATTGTTGCACATCCTTCTGAGAGAGAACATTGTCGCACTTCCCTCTGAGAGAGAACATTGTCGCACTTCCCTCTGAGAGAGATCATTGTCGCACATCCCTCTGAGAGAGAACATTGTCGCACATCCGTCTGAGAGAGAACATTGTCGCACATCCGTCTGAGAGAGAACATTGTCGCACATCCCTCTGAGAGAGAACATTGTCGCACATCCCTCTGAGAGAGAACATTGTTGCACATCCCTCTGAGAGAGAACATTGTCGCACTTCCCTCTGAGAGAGATCATTGTCGCACATCCCTCTGAGAGAGAACATTGTCGCACATCCCTCTGAGAGAGAACATTGTTGCACATCCGTCTGAGAGAGAACAGTGATGCACATCCGTCTGAGAGACAACATTGTTGCACATCCGTCTGAGAGAGAACAGTGATGCACATCCGTCTGAGAGACAACATTGTTGCACATCCGTCTGAGAGAGATCATTGTCGCACATCCCTCTGAGAGAGAACATTGTTGCACATCCCTCTGAGAGAGAACATTGTCGCACTTCCCTCTGAGAGAGATCATTGTCGCACATCCGTCCGAGAGAGAACATTGTCGCACATCCCTCTGAGAGAGAACATTGTCGCACTTCCCTCTGAGAGAGATCATTGTCGCACATCCCTCTGAGAGAGAACATTGTTGCACATCCGTCTGAGAGAGAACAGTGATGCACATCCGTCTGAGAGACAACATTGTTGCACATCCGTCTGAGAGAGATCATTGTCGCACATCCGTCCGAGAGAGAACATTGTCGCACATCCACCTGAGAGAGAACATTGTCGCTCATCCGTCTGAGAGAGAGCATTGTCGCACATCCCTCTGAGAGAGAACATTGTCACACATCCCTCTGAGAGAGAACATTGTCACACATCCACCTCAGGGAGAACAGTGTCGCACATCCGTCTGACAGAGAACATTGACGCACATCCCTCTGAGAGAGAACATTGTCACACATCCCTCTGAGTGAGAACATTGTCGCACATCCGTCTGAGAGAGAACATTGTCGCACATCCCTCTGAGTGAGAACATTGTCGCACATCCGTCTGATAGAGAACATTGTCGCACATCCCTCTGAGAGAGAGCATTGACGCACATCCGTCTGAGAGAGAACATTGTCGCACATCCCTCTGAGAGAGAACATTGTCGCACATCCCTCTGAGAGAGAACATTGTCGCACATCCCTCTGAGAGAGAACATTGTCGCACATCCGTCTGAGAGAGAACATTGTCGCACATCCGTCTGAGAGAGAACATTGTCGGACATCCGTCTGAGAGAGAAAATTGTCGCACATCCGTCTGAGAGAGAACATTGTCGCACATCCCTCTGAGTGAGAACATTGACGCACATCCGTCTGAGAGAGAACATTGACGCACATCCGTCTGAGAGAGAACATTGACGCACATCCCTCTGAGAGAGAACATTGTCGCACATCCCTCTGAGTGAGAACATTGACGCACATCCGTCTGAGAGAGAACATTGATGCACATCCGTCTGAGATAGAACATTGATGCACATCCGTCTGAGAGAGAACATTGACGCACATCCGTCTGAGAGAGAACATTGATGCACATCCGTCTGAGAGAGAACATTGTCGCACATCCGTCTGAGAGAGAACATTGTCGCACATCCGTCTGAGAGAGAACATTGTCGCACATCCCTCTGAGTGAGAACATTGACGCACATCCGTCTGAGAGAGAACATTGATGCACATCCGTCTGAGATAGAACATTGATGCACATCCGTCTGAGAGAGAACATTGACGCACATCCGTCTGAGAGAGAACATTGATGCACATCCGTCTGAGAGAGAACATTGTCGCACTTCCGTCTGAGAGAGAACATTGTCGCACATCCACCTGAGGGAGAACATTGTCGCACATCCGTCTGAGAGAGAACAGTGTCGCACATCCGTCTGAGAGAGTACATTGTCGCACATCCGTCTGAGAGAGAACATTGTCGCACATCCGTCTGAGAGAGAACATTCTCGCACTTCCGTCTGAGAGAGAACATTGTCGGACATCCGTCTGAGAGAGAACATTGTCGCACATCCGTCTGAGAGAGAACAGTGTCGCACATCCGTCTGAGAGAGAACATTGTCGCACATCCGTCTGAGAGAGAACATTGTCGCACATCCGTCTGAGAGAGAACATTGTCGCACATCCACCTGAGGGAGAACATTGTCGCACATCCCTGTGAGAGAGAACATTGTCGCACATCCCTCTGAGAGAGAACATTGTCACACATCCGTCTGAGAGAGAACATTGACGCACATCCCTCTGAGAGAGAACATTGTCGCACATCCGTCTGAGAGAGAGCATTGTCGCACATCCGTCTGAGAGAGAACATTGTCGCCCATCCCTCTGAGAAAGAACATTGTCGCGCATCCCTCTGAGAGAGAACATTGTCACACATCCACCTGAGAGAGAACATTGTCGCACATCCGTCTGAGAGAGAACATTGTCGCACAGCCGTCTGAGAGAGAACATTGACACACATCCCTCTGAGAGAGAACATTGTCGCACATCCCTCTGAGAGAGAGCATTGACGCACATCCGTCTGAGAGAGAACATTGTCGCACATCCCTCTGAGAGAGAACATTGTCGCACATCCATATGAGAGAGAACATTGTCGCACATCCGTCTGAGAGAGAGCATTGACACACATCCCTCTGAGAGAGAACATTGTCGCACATCCCTCTGAGAGAGAACATTGTCGCACATCCGTCTGAGAGAGAACATTGTCGCACATCCCTCTGAGAGAGAACATTGTCGCACATCCCTCTGAGAGAGAACATTGTCACACATCCACCTGAGAGAACATTGTCGCTCATCCCTCTGAGAGAGAGCATTGACACACATCCCTCTGAGAGAGAACATTGTCGCACATCCATCTCAGAGAGAGCATTGTCGAAAATCCGTCTGAGAGAGAACATTGTCGCACATCCGTCTGAGAGAGAACATTGTCACACATCCCTCTGAGAGAGAACATTGTCGCACATCCGTCTGAGAGAGAACATTGTCGCACATCCCTCTGAGAGAGAGCATTGTCGCACATCCGTCTGAGAGAGAACATTGTCGCACATCCCTCTGAGTGAGAACGTCACACATCCACCTGAGGGAGAACAGAGTCGCACATCCCTCTGAGAGAGAACATTGTCGCACATCCGTCTGAGAGAGAACATTGTCGCACATCCGTCTGAGAGAGAACATTGTCGCACATCCACCTGAGGGAGAACATTGTCGCACATCCGTCTGAGAGAGAACATTGTCGCACATCCGTATGAGAGAGTCCATTGTCGGACATCCCCCTGAGAGAGAACATTGTCGCACATCCCTCTGAGAGCGAACATTGTCACACATCCCTCTGAGAGAGAGGATTGTCGCACATCCCTCTGAGAGAGAACATTGTCGCACATCCGTCTGAGAGAGAACATTGACGCACATCCCTCTGAGGGAGCACATTGACGCACATCCCTCTGAGAGAGAACATTGTCGCACATCCCTCTGAGAGAGAACATTGTCACACATCCCTTTGAGAGAGAACATTGTCGCACATCCCTCTGAGAGAGAACATTGTGGCACATCTGTCTGAGAGAGAACATTGTCGCGCATCTGTCTGAGAGAGAACATTGTCACACATCCCTCTGAGGGAGAACATTGTCGCACATCCGTCCGAGAGAGAACATTGTCGCACATCCCTTTGAGAGACAACATTGTCGCACAGCCCTCTGAGAGAGAACATTGTCGCACAACCCGCTGAGATAGAACATTGTCGTACATCCGTCTGAGAGAGAACATTGTCGCACATCCGTCTGAGAGAGAACATTGTCACATATCCCTCTGAGAGAGAACATTGTCGCACATCCATCTGAGAGAGAAAATTGTCACACATCCCTCTGAGAGAGAAAATTGTCGCACATCCATCTGAGAGAGAACATTGTCACACATCCGTCTGAGAGAGTACATTGTCGCACATCCCTCTGAGAGAGAACATTGTCTCACATCCCTCTGAGAGAGAACATTGTCACACATCCCTCTGAGAGAGAACATTGACGCACATCCCTCTGAGAGAGAACATTTTCGCACATCCGTCTGAGAGAGAACATTGTCGCACATCCGTCTGAGACAGAACATTGTCGCAAATCCCTCTGAGAGAGAACAGTGTCGCACATCCATCTGAGAGAGAACATTGTGCCACATCTACCTGAGAGAGAACATTGTCGCACATCCCTCTGAGAGAGAACATTTTCGCACATCCGTCTGAGAGAGAACACTGTCGCACATCCGTCTGAGAGAGAACATTGTCGCACATCCACATGAGGGACAACATTGTCACACATCCGTCTGAGAGAGAACATTGTCGCACATCCCTCTGAGAGAGAACATTGACGCACATCCCTCTGAGAGAGAACATTGTTGCACATCCGTCTGAGAGAGAACATTGTCGCACATCCCTCTGAGAGAGAACATTGTCGCACATCCCTCTGAGAGAACATTGTCACACATCCCTCTGAGAGAGAACATTGTCGCACATCCGTCAGAGACAGAACATTGTCGCACATCCCTCTGAGAGAGAACAGTGTCGCACATCCATCTGAGAGAGAACATTGTCCCACATCTACCTGAGAGAGAACATTGTCGCACATCCCTCTGAGAGAGAACATTTTCGCACATCCGTCTGAGAGAGAACATTGTCGCACATCCGTCTGAGAGAGAACATTGTCGCACATCCGTCTGAGAGAGAACATTGTCGCACATCCGTCTGAGAGAGAACATTGTCGCACATCCACCTGAGGGAGAACATTGTCGCACATCCGTCTGAGAGAGAACATTGTCGCACATCCGTATGAGAGAGACCATTGTCGGACATCCCCCTGAGAGAGAACATTGTCGCACATCCCTCTGAGAGAGAACATTGTCACACATCCCTCTGAGAGAGCACATTGACGCACATCCCTCTGAGAGAGAACATTGTCGCACATTCCTCTGAGAGAGAACATTGACGCACATCCCTTTGAGAGAGAACATTGTCGCACATCCCTCTGAGAGAGAACATTGTGGCACATCTGTCTCAGAGAGAACATTGTCGCGCATCTGTCTGAGATAGAACATTGTCACACATCCCTCTGAGGGAGAACATTGTCGCACATCCGTCCGAGAGAGAACATTGTCGCACATCCCTTTGAGAGACAACATTGTCGCACAGCCCTCTGAGAGAGAACATTGTCGCACAACCCGCTGAGATAGAACATTGTCGCACATCCGTCTGAGAGAGAACATTGTCGCACATCCGTCTGAGAGAGAACATTGTCACACATCCGTCTGAGAGAGAACATTGTCGCACATCCATCTGAGAGAGAACATTGTCACACATCCCTCTGAGAGAGAACATTGTCGCACATCCGTCTGAGAGAGAACATTGTCGCACATCCGTCTGAGAGAGAACATTGTCGCACATCCCTCTGAGAGAGAACATTGTCTCACATCCCTCTGAGAGAGAACATTGTCACACACCCCTCTGAGAGAGAACATTGACGCACATCCCTCTGAGAGAGAACATTTTCGCACATCCGTCTGAGAGAGAACATTGTCGCACATCCGTCTGAGACAGAACATTTTCGCACATCCCTCTGAGAGAGAACAGTGTCGCACATCCATCTGAGAGAGAACATTATCCCACATCTACCTGAGAGAGAACATTGTCGCACATCCCTCTGAGAGAGAACATTTTCGCACATCCGTCTGAGAGAGAACACTGTCGCACATCCGTCTGAGAGAGAACATTGTCGCACATCCACATGAGGGAGAACATTGTCGCACATCCGTCTGAGAGAGAACATTGTCGCACATCCCTCTGAGAGAGAACATTGACGCACATCCCTCTGAGAGAGAACATTGTCGCACATCTGTCTGAGAGAGAACATTGTCGCACATCCCTCTGAGAGAGTACATTTTCGCACATCCGTCTGAGAGAGAACATTGTCGCACATCCGTCTGAGAGAGAACATTGTCGCACATCCACATGAGGGAGAACATTGTCGCACATCCGTCTGAGAGAGAACATTGTCGCACATCCCTCTGAGAGAGAACATTGACGCACATCCCTCTGAGAGAGAACATTGTCGCGCATCCGCCTGAGAGAGAACATTGTCGCACATCCCTCTGAGAGAAAACATTGTCGCACATCCCTCTGAGAGAGAACATTGTCACACATCCCTCTGAGGGAGAACATTGTCGCACATCCCTCTGAGAGGGAACATTGTCGCACAGCCCGCTGAGAGAGAATATTGTCGCACATCCGTCTGAGAGAGAACATTGTCGCACATCCGTCTGAGAGAGAACATTGGCACACATCCCTCTGAGAGAGAACATTGTCGCACATCCATCTGAGAGAGAACATTGTCACACATCCCTCTGAGAGAGAACATTGTCGCACATCCGTCTGAGACAGAACATTGTCGCACATCCCTCTGAGAGAGAACATTGTCTCACATCCCTCTGAGAGAGAACATTTTCGCACATCCGTCTGAGAGAGAACATTGTCGCACATCCGTCTGAGACAGAACATTGTCGCACATCCCTCTGAGAGAGAACAGTGTCGCACATCCATCTGAGAGAGAACATTGTCCCACATCTACCTGAGAGAGAACATTGTCGCACATCCGTCTGAGAGAGAACATTGTCGCACATCCCTCTGAGAGAGAACATTGTCGCACATCCATCTGAGAGAGAACATTGTCGCACATCCCTCTGAGAGAGAACATTTTCGCACATCCGTCTGAGAGAGAACATTGTCGCGCATCCATCTGAGAGAGAACATTTTCGCACATCCCTCTGAAAGAGAACATTGACACACATCCCTCTGAGAGAGAACATTGTCACACATCCCTCTGAGAGAACATTGTCACACATCCGTCTGAGAGAGAACATTGTCGCACATCCGTCTGAGAGAGAACATTGACGCACATCCCTCTGAGAGAGAACATTGTCGCACATCCACCTGAGAGAGAACATTGTCACACATCCCTCTGAGAGAGAACATTGTCGCACATGCGTCTGAGAGAGAACATTGTCGCACATCCACCTGAGGGAGAACATTGTCGCACATCCGTCTGAGAGAGAACATTGTCCCACATCTACCTGAGAGAGAACATTTTCGCACATCCGTCTGAGAGAGAACATTGTCGCACATCCCTCTGAGAGAGAACATTGTCGCACATCCATCTGAGAGAGAACATTGTCGCACATCCCTCTGAGAGAGAACATTTTCGCACATCCGTCTGAGAGAGAACATTGTCGCGCATCCATCTGAGAGAGAACATTTTCGCACATCCCTCTGAAAGAGAACATTGACACACATCCCTCTGAGAGAGAACATTGTCACACATCCCTCTGAGAGAACATTGTCACACATCCGTCTGAGAGAGAACATTGTCGCACATCCGTCTGAGAGAGAACATTGACGCACATCCCTCTGAGAGAGAACATTGTCGCACATCCACCTGAGAGAGAACATTGTCACAC
Organism: Scyliorhinus torazame; assembly: GCF_047496885.1. Classification (NCBI taxonomy): domain Eukaryota; kingdom Metazoa; phylum Chordata; class Chondrichthyes; order Carcharhiniformes; family Scyliorhinidae; genus Scyliorhinus; species Scyliorhinus torazame. The sequence continues at coordinate 366,373,126 of NC_092709.1, forward strand.
ATCCCTCTGAGAGAGAACATTGTCGCACATGCGTCTGAGAGAGAACATTGTCGCACATCCACCTGAGGGAGAACATTGTCGCACATCCGTCTGAGAGAGAACATTGACGCACATCCCTCTGAGAGAGAGCATTGACGCACATCCGTCTGAGAGAGAACATTGTCGCACATCCCTCTTAGAGAGAACATTGTCGCACATCCCTCTGAGAGAGAACATTGTCGCACATCCGTCTGAGAGAGAACATTGTCGCACATCCCTCTGAGAGAGAACATTGTCGCACATCCGTCTGAGAGAGAACATTGACGCACATCCGTCTGAGAGAGAACATTGTCGCACATCCCTCTGAGAGAGAACATTGTCGCACATCCGTCTGAGAGAGAACATTCTCGCACATCCCACTGAGAGAGAACATTGTCGCACATCCGTCTGAGAGAGAACATTGTCGCTCATCCGTCTGAGAGAGAACATTGTCGCACATCCCTCTGAGAGAGAACATTGTCGCACATCCGTCTGAGAGAGAACATTGACGCACATCCGTCTGAGAGAGAACATTGTCGCACATCCCTCTGAGAGAGAACATTGTCGCACATCCCTCTGAGAGAGAACATTGTCGCACATCCGTCTGAGAGAGAACATTGTCGCACATCCCTCTGAGAGAGAACATTGTCGCACATCCGTCTGAGAGAGCACATTGACGCACATCCGTCTGAGAGAGAACATTGTCGCACATCTCTCTGAGAGAAAACATTGTTGCACATCCCTCTCAGAGAGAACATTGTCGCACATCCGTCTGAGAGAGAACATTGACGCACATCCGTCTGAGAGAGAAGATTGTCGCACATCCCTCTGAGAGAGAACATTGTCGCACATCCCTCTGAGAGAGAACATTGTCGCACATCCCTCTGAGAGAGAACATTGTCGCACGTCCGTCTGAGAGAGAACATTGACACACATCCGTCTGAGAGAGAACATTTTCGCACATCCCGCTGAGAGAGAACATTGACGCACATCCGTCTGAGAGAGAACATTGTCGCACATCCCTCTGAGAGAGAACATTGTCGCACATCCCTCTGAGAGAGAACATTGTCGCACATCCGTCAGAGAGAGAACGTTGTCACACATCCCTCTGAGAGAGAACATTGTCGCACATCCCTCTGAGAGAGAACATTGACGCACATCCGTCTGAGAGAGAACATTGTCACACATCCCTCTGAGAGAGAACATTGACGCACATCCGTCTGAGAGAGAACATTGACACACATCCATCTGAGAGAGAACATTGTCGCACATCCCTCTGAGTGAGAACATTATCGCACTTCCCTCTGAGAGAGAACATTGTCGCACATCCACCTGCGAGAGAACATTGTCGCACATCGGTCTGAGAGAGAACATTGTCGCACATCCATCTGAGAGAGAACATTGTCGCACATTCGTCTGAGAGAGAACATTGACGCACATCCGTCTGAGAGAGAACATTGACACACATCGATCTGAGAGAGAACATTGTCGCACATCCATCTGAGTGAGAACATTATCGCACATCCCTCTGAGAGAGAACATTGTCGCACATCCACCTGCGAGAGAACATTGTCGCACATCCGTCTGAGAGAGAACATTGTCGCACATCCATCTGAGAGAGAACATTGTCGCACATCCGTCTGAGAGAGAACATTGTCGCACATCCCTCTGAGAGAGAACATTGACGCACATCCGCCTGACAGAGAACATTGACACACATCCATCTGAGAGAGAACATTGTCGCACATCCCTCTGAGTGAGAACATTATCGCACATCCCTCTGAGAGAGAACAGTGTCGCACATCCCTCTGAGAGAGAACATTGTCGCACATCCGTCTGAGAGAGAACATTGTCGCACATCCATCTGAGAGAGAACATTGTCGCACATCCGTCTGAGAGAGAACATTGTCGCACATCCCTCTGAGAGAGAACATTGTCGCACATCCGTCTGAGAGAGAACATTGTCGCACATCCCTCTGAGAGAGAACATTGTCGCACATCCGTCTGAGAGAGAACATTGTCGCACATCCCTCTGAGAGAGAACATTGTCGCACATCCCTCTGAGAGAGAACATTGTCGCACATCCCTCTGAGAGAGAACATTGTCGCACATCCGTCTGAGAGAGAACATTGTCGCACATCCCTCTGAGAGAGAACATTGTCGCACATCCGTCTGAGAGAGAACATTGTCGCACATCCCTCTGAGAGAGAACATTGTCGCACATCTGTATGAGAGAGAACATTGTCGGGCATCCCTCTGAGAGAGAACATTGTCGCACATCCCTCTGAGAGAGAACATTGTCACACATCCGTCTGAGAGAGAACATTGACGCACATCCGTCTGAGAGAGAACATTGTCGCACATCCCTCTGAGAGAGAACATTGTCGCACATCCGACTGAGAGAGAACATTGTCGCACATCCGTCTGAGAGAGAACATTGTCGCACATCCCTCTGAGAGAGAACATTGTACACATCCGTCTGAGAGAGAACATTGTTGGACATCCGTCTGAGAGAGAACATTGTCGCACATCCCTCTGAGAGAGAACATTGTCGCACATCCGTCTGAGAGAGAACATTGACACACATCTATCTGAGAGAGAACATTGACGCACATCCGTCTGAGAGAGAACATTGACACACATCCATCTGAGAGAGAACATTGTCGCACATCCATCTGAGTGAGAACATTATCGCACATCCCTCTGAGAGAGAACATTGTAGCACATCCACCTGCGAGACAACATTGTCGCACATCCGTCTGAGAGAGAACATTGTCGCACATCCATCAGAGAGAGAACATTGTCGCACATCCGTCTCAGAGAGAACATTGTCGCACATCCGTCTGAGAGAGAACATTGTCGCACATCCCTCTGAGAGAGAACATTGACGCACATCCGCCTGAGAGAGAACATTGACACACATCCATCTGAGAGAGAACATTGTCGCACATCCCTCTGAGAGAGAACATTGTCGCACATCCACCTGCGAGAGAACATTGTCGCACATCCGTCTGACAGAGAACATTGTCGCACATCCATCTGAGAGAGAACATTGTCGCACATCCGTCTGAGAGAGAACATTGTCGCACATCCCTCTGAGAGAGAACATTGTCGCACATCCGTCTGAGAGAGAACATTATCGCACATCCCTCTGAGAGAGAACATTGTCGCACATCCATCAGAGAGAGAACATTGTCGCACATCCGTCTCAGAGAGAACATTGTCGCACATCCGTCTGAGAGAGAACATTGTCGCACATCCCTCTGAGAGAGAACATTGACGCACATCCGCCTGAGAGAGAACATTGACACACATCCATCTGAGAGAGAACATTATCGCACATCCCTCTGAGAGAGAACATTGTCGCACATCCACCTGCGAGAGAACATTGTCGCACATCCGTCTGACAGAGAACATTGTCGCACATCCATCTGAGAGAGAACATTGTCGCACATCCGTCTGAGAGAGAACATTGTCGCACATCCCTCTGAGAGAGAACATTGTCGCACATCCGTCTGAGAGAGAACATTATCGCACATCCCTCTGAGAGAGAACATTGTCGCACATCCGTCTGAGAGAGAACATTGTCGCACATCCATCTGAGAGAGAACATTGTCGTACATCCGTCTGAGAGAGAACATTGTCGCACATCCCTCTGAGAGAGAACATTGTCGCACATCCCGCTGAGAGAGAACATTGACGCACATCCGTCTGAGAGAGAACATTGTCGCACATCCCTCTGAGAGAGAACATTGTCGCACATCCCCCTGAGAGAGAACATTGACGCACATCCGTCTGAGAGAGAACATTGTCGCACATGCCTCTGAGAGAGAACATTGTCACACATCCCTCTGAGAGAGAACATTGTCGCACATTCCTCTGAGAGAGAACATTGACGCACATCCGTCTGAGAGAGAACATTGACGCACATCCCTCTGAGAGAGAACATTGACGCACATCCGTCTGAGAGAGAACATTGTCGCACATCCGTCTGAGAGAGAACATTGTCGCACATCCCTCTGAGAGAGAACATTGACACACATCCATCTGAGAGAGAACATTGTCGCACATCCCTCTGAGTGAGAACATTATCGCACATCCCTCTGAGAGAGAACATTGTCGCACATCCACCTGCGAGAGAACATTGTCGCACATCCGTCTGAGAGAGAACATTGTCGCACATCCATCTGAGAGAGAACATTGTCGCACATCCGTCTGAGAGAGAACATTGACGCACATCCGTCTGAGAGAGAACATTGACACACATCGATCTGAGAGAGAACATTGTCGCACATCCATCTGAGTGAGAACATTATCGCACATCCCTCTGAGAGAGAACATTTTCGCACATCCGTCTGAGAGAGAACATTGTCGCACATCCATCTGAGAGAGAACATTGTCGCTCATCCACCTGAGGGAGAACATTGTCGCACATCCGTCTGAGAGAGAACATTGTCGCACATCCCTCTAAGAGAGAACATTGTCGCACATCCATCTGAGAGAGAACATTGTCGCACATCCCTCTGAGAGAGAACATTTTCGCACATCCGTCTGAGAGAGAACATTGTCGCGAATCCATCTGAGAGAGAGCATTTTCGCACATCCGTCTGAGAGAGAACATTGTCACACATCCCTCTGAGAGAGAACATTGTCGCACATCCATCTGAAAGAGAACGTTGACACACATCCCTCTGAGAGAGAACATTGTCACACATCCCTCTGAGAGAACATTGTCACACATCCGTCTGAGAGAGAACATTGTCGCACATCCGTCTGAGAGAGAACATTGACGCACATCCCTCTGAGAGAGAACATTGTCGCACATCCACCTGAGAGAGAACATTGTCGCACATCCCTCTGAGAGAGAACATTGTCGCACATCCCTCTGAGAGAGAACATTGTCGCACATCCGTCTGAGAGAGAACATTGTCGCACATCCGTCTGAGAGAGAGCATTGACGCACATCCGTCTGAGAGAGAACATTGTCGCACATCCCTCTGAGAGAGAACATTGTCGCACATCCCTCTGAGAGAGAACATTGTCGCATATCCGTATGAGAGAGAACATTGTCGGGCATCCCTCTGAGAGAGAACATTGTCGCACATCCGTCTGAGAGAGAACATTGTCGCACATACGTCTGTGAGAGAACATTGTCGCACATCCCTCTGAGAGAGAACATTGTCGCACATCCGTCTGAGAGAGAACATTGACGCACATCCGACTGAGAGAGAACATTGTCGCACATCTCTCTGAGAGAGAACATTGTCGCACATCCGTCTGAGAGAGAACATTGTCTCACATCCGTCTGAGAGAGTACATTGTCGCACATCCCTCTGAGAGAGAACATTGTCGCACATCCGTCTGAGAGAGAACATTGTCGCACATCCGTCTGAGAGAGAACATTGTCGCACATCCCTCTGAGAGAGAACATTGTCGCACATCCGTCTGAGAGAGAACATTGACGCACATCCGTCTGAGAGAGAACATTGTCGCACATCCGTCTGAGTGAGAACATTGTCGCACATCCATCTGAGAGAGAACATTGTCGCACATCCGTCTGAGAGAGAACATTGACGCACATCCGTCTGAGAGAGAACATTGACACACATCGATCTGAGAGAGAACATTGTCGCACATCCATCTGAGTGAGAACATTATCGCACATCCCTCTGAGAGAGAACATTTTCGCACATCCGTCTGAGAGAGAACATTGTCGCACATCCGTCTGAGAGAGAACATTGTCGCACATCCGTCTGAGAGAGAACATTGTCGCACATCCGTCTGAGAGAGAACATTGTCGCACATCCCTCTGAGACAGAACATTTTCGCACATCCGTCTGAGAGAGAACATTGTCGCACAACCGTCTGAGAGAGAACATTGTCACACATCCCTCTGAGAGAACATTGTCACACATCCGTCTGAGAGAGAACATTGTCGCACATCCGTCTGAGAGAGAACATTGACGCACATCCCTCTGAGAGAGAACATTGTCGCACATCCACCTGAGAGAGAACATTGTCGCACGTCCCTCTGAGAGAGAACATCGTCGCACATCCGTCTGAGAGAGAACATTGTCGCACATCCGTCTGAGAGAGAGCGTTGACGCACATCCGTCTGAGAGAGAACATTGTCGCACATCCCTCTGAGAGAGAACATTGACGCACATCCCTCTGAGAGAGAACATTGTCGCACATCCGTATGAGAGAGAACATTGTCGGGCATCCCTCTGAGAGAGAACATTGTCGCACATCCCTCTGAGAGAGAACATTGTCGCACATCCGTCTGAGAGAGAACATTGTCGCACATCCCTCTGAGAGAGAACATTGTCGCACATCCGTCTGAGAGAGAACATTGACGCACATCCGTCTGAGAGAGAACATTGTCGCACATCCCTCTGAGAGAGAACATTGTCGCACATCCGTCTGAGAGAGAACATTGTCGCACATCCGTCTGAGAGAGAACATTGTCGCACATCCCTCTGAGAGAGAACATTGTCGCACATCCGTCTGAGAGAGAACATTGTCGCACATCCGTCTGAGAGAGAACATTGTCGCACATCCGTCTGAGAGAGAACATTGTCGCACATCCATCTGAGAGAGAACATTGTCGCACATCCGTCTGAGAGAGAACATTGTCGCACATCCCTCTGAGAGAGAACATTGTCGCACATCCGTCTGAGAGAGAACATTATCGCACATCCCTCTGAGAGAGAACATTGTCGCACATCCGTCTGAGAGAGAACATTGTCGCACATCCCTCTGAGAGAGAACATTGTCGCACATCCGTCTGAGAGAGAACATTGTCGCACATCCCTCTGAGAGAGAACATTGTCGCACATCCCTCTGAGAGAGAACATTGTCGCACATCCCTCTGAGAGAGAACATTGTCGCACATCCGTCTGAGAGAGAACATTGTCGCACATCCCTCTGAGAGAGAACATTGTCGCACATCCGTCTGAGAGAGAACATTGTCGCACATCCCTCTGAGAGAGAACATTGTCGCACATCTGTATGAGAGAGAACATTGTCGGGCATCCCTCTGAGAGAGAACATTGTCGCACATCCCTCTGAGAGAGAACATTGTCGCACATCCGTCTGAGAGAGAACATTGACGCACATCCGTCTGAGAGAGAACATTGTCGCACATCCCTCTGAGAGAGAACATTGTCGCACATCCGTCTGAGAGAGAACATTGTCGCACATCCGTCTGAGAGAGAACATTGTCGCACATCCCTCTGAGAGAGAACATTGTACACATCCGTCTGAGAGAGAACATTGTTGGACATCCGTCTGAGAGAGAACATTGTCGCACATCCCTCTGAGAGAGAACATTGTCGCACATCCGTCTGAGAGAGAACATTGACACACATCTATCTGAGAGAGAACATTGACGCACATCCGTCTGAGAGAGAACATTGACACACATCCATCTGAGAGAGAACATTGTCGCACATCCATCTGAGTGAGAACATTATCGCACATCCCTCTGAGAGAGAACATTGTAGCACATCCACCTGCGAGACAACATTGTCGCACATCCGTCTGAGAGAGAACATTGTCGCACATCCATCAGAGAGAGAACATTGTCGCACATCCGTCTCAGAGAGAACATTGTCGCACATCCGTCTGAGAGAGAACATTGTCGCACATCCCTCTGAGAGAGAACATTGACGCACATCCGCCTGAGTGAGAACATTATCGCACATCCGTCTGAGAGAGAACATTATCGCACATCCCTCTGAGAGAGAACATTGTCGCACATCCGTCTGAGAGAGAACATTGTCGCACATCCATCTGAGAGAGAACATTGTCGTACATCCGTCTGAGAGAGAACATTGTCGCACATCCCTCTGAGAGAGAACATTGTCGCACATCCCGCTGAGAGAGAACATTGACGCACATCCGTCTGAGAGAGAACATTGTCGCACATCCCTCTGAGAGAGAACATTGTCGCACATCCCCCTGAGAGAGAACATTGACGCACATCCGTCTGAGAGAGAACATTGTCGCACATGCCTCTGAGAGAGAACATTGTCACACATCCCTCTGAGAGAGAACATTGTCGCACATTCCTCTGAGAGAGAACATTGACGCACATCCGTCTGAGAGAGAACATTGACGCACATCCCTCTGAGAGAGAACATTGACGCACATCCATCTGAGAGAGAACATTGTCGCACATCCGTCTGAGAGAGAACATTGTCGCACATCCCTCTGAGAGAGAACATTGACACACATCCATCTGAGAGAGAACATTGTCGCACATCCCTCTGAGTGAGAACATTATCGCACATCCCTCTGAGAGAGAACATTGTCGCACATCCACCTGCGAGAGAACATTGTCGCACATCCGTCTGAGAGAGAACATTGTCGCACATCCATCTGAGAGAGAACATTGTCGCACATCCGTCTGAGAGAGAACATTGACGCACATCCGTCTGAGAGAGAACATTGACACACATCGATCTGAGAGAGAACATTGTCGCACATCCATCTGAGTGAGAACATTATCGCACATCCCTCTGAGAGAGAACATTTTCGCACATCCGTCTGAGAGAGAACATTGTCGCACATCCATCTGAGAGAGAACATTGTCGCTCATCCACCTGAGGGAGAACATTGTCGCACATCCGTCTGAGAGAGAACATTGTCGCACATCCCTCTAAGAGAGAACATTGTCGCACATCCATCTGAGAGAGAACATTGTCGCACATCCCTCTGAGAGAGAACATTTTCGCACATCCGTCTGAGAGAGAACATTGTCGCGAATCCATCTGAGAGAGAGCATTTTCGCACATCCGTCTGAGAGAGAACATTGTCACACATCCCTCTGAGAGAGAACATTGTCGCACATCCATCTGAAAGAGAACGTTGACACACATCCCTCTGAGAGAGAACATTGTCACACATCCCTCTGAGAGAACATTGTCACACATCCGTCTGAGAGAGAACATTGTCGCACATCCGTCTGAGAGAGAACATTGACGCACATCCCTCTGAGAGAGAACATTGTCGCACATCCACCTGAGAGAGAACATTGTCGCACATCCCTCTGAGAGAGAACATTGTCGCACATCCCTCTGAGAGAGAACATTGTCGCACATCCGTCTGAGAGAGAACATTGTCGCACATCCGTCTGAGAGAGAGCATTGACGCACATCCGTCTGAGAGAGAACATTGTCGCACATCCCTCTGAGAGAGAACATTGTCGCACATCCCTCTGAGAGAGAACATTGTCGCATATCCGTATGAGAGAGAACATTGTCGGGCATCCCTCTGAGAGAGAACATTGTCGCACATCCGTCTGAGAGAGAACATTGTCGCACATACGTCTGTGAGAGAACATTGTCGCACATCCCTCTGAGAGAGAACATTGTCGCACATCCGTCTGAGAGAGAACATTGACGCACATCCGACTGAGAGAGAACATTGTCGCACATCTCTCTGAGAGAGAACATTGTCGCACATCCGTCTGAGAGAGAACATTGTCTCACATCCGTCTGAGAGAGTACATTGTCGCACATCCCTCTGAGAGAGAACATTGTCGCACATCCGTCTGAGAGAGAACATTGTCGCACATCCGTCTGAGAGAGAACATTGTCGCACATCCCTCTGAGAGAGAACATTGTCGCACATCCGTCTGAGAGAGAACATTGACGCACATCCGTCTGAGAGAGAACATTGTCGCACATCCGTCTGAGTGAGAACATTGTCGCACATCCATCTGAGAGAGAACATTGTCGCACATCCGTCTGAGAGAGAACATTGACGCACATCCGTCTGAGAGAGAACATTGACACACATCGATCTGAGAGAGAACATTGTCGCACATCCATCTGAGTGAGAACATTATCGCACATCCCTCTGAGAGAGAACATTTTCGCACATCCGTCTGAGAGAGAACATTGTCGCACATCCGTCTGAGAGAGAACATTGTCGCACATCCGTCTGAGAGAGAACATTGTCGCACATCCGTCTGAGAGAGAACATTGTCGCACATCCCTCTGAGAGAGAACATTTTCGCACATCCGTCTGAGAGAGAACATTGTCGCACAACCGTCTGAGAGAGAACATTGTCACACATCCCTCTGAGAGAACATTGTCACACATCCGTCTGAGAGAGAACATTGTCGCACATCCGTCTGAGAGAGAACATTGACGCACATCCCTCTGAGAGAGAACATTGTCGCACATCCACCTGAGAGAGAACATTGTCGCACGTCCCTCTGAGAGAGAACATCGTCGCACATCCGTCTGAGAGAGAACATTGTCGCACATCCGTCTGAGAGAGAGCGTTGACGCACATCCGTCTGAGAGAGAACATTGTCGCACATCCCTCTGAGAGAGAACATTGACGCACATCCCTCTGAGAGAGAACATTGTCGCACATCCGTATGAGAGAGAACATTGTCGGGCATCCCTCTGAGAGAGAACATTGTCGCACATCCCTCTGAGAGAGAACATTGTCGCACATCCGTCTCAGAGAGAACATTGTCGCACATCCCTCTGAGAGAGAACATTGTCGCACATCCGTCTGAGAGAGAACATTGACGCACATCCGTCTGAGAGAGAACATTGTCGCACATCCCTCTGAGAGAGAACATTGTCGCACATCCGTCTGAGAGAGAACATTGTCGCACATCCGTCTGAGAGAGAACATTGTCGCACATCCCTCTGAGAGAGAACATTGTCGCACATCCGTCTGAGAGAGAACATTGTCGCACATCCGTCTGAGAGAGAACATTGTCGCACATCCGTCTGAGAGAGAACATTGTCGCACATCCATCTGAGAGAGAACATTGTCGCACATCCGTCTGAGAGAGAACATTGTCGCACATCCCTCTGAGAGAGAACATTGTCGCACATCCGTCTGAGAGAGAACATTATCGCACATCCCTCTGAGAGAGAACATTGTCGCACATCCGTCTGAGAGAGAACATTGTCGCACATCCATCTGAGAGAGAACATTGTCGCACATCCGTCTGAGAGAGAACATTGTCGCACATCCCTCTGAGAGAGAACATTGTCGCACATCCCGCTGAGAGAGAACATTGACGCACATCCGTCTGAGAGAGAACATTGTCGCACATCCCTCTGAGAGAGAACATTGTCGCACATCCCGCTGAGAGAGAACATTGACGCACATCCGTCTGAGAGAGAACATTGTCGCACATCCCTCTGAGAGAGAACATTGTCGCACATCCCTCTGAGAGAGAACATTATCGCACATCCCTCTGAGAGAGAACATTGTCGCACATCCCTCTGAGAGAGAACATTGTCGCACATCCCGCTGAGAGAGAACATTGACGCACATCCGTCTGAGAGAGAACATTGTCGCACATCCCTCTGAGAGAGAACATTGTCACACATCCCACTGAGAGAGAACATTGTCGCACATCCCTCTGAGAGAGAACATTATCGCACATCCCTCTGAGAGAGAACATTTTCGCACATCCGTCTGAGAGAGAACATTGTCGCACATCCGTCTGAGAGAGAACATTGTCGCACATCCGTCTGAGAGAGAACATTTTCGCACATCCGTCTGAGAGAGAACATTGTCGCACATCCGTCTGAGAGAGAACATTGACGCACATCCCTCTGAGAGAGAACATTGTCGCACATCCACCTGAGAGAGAACATTGTCGCACATCCCTCTGAGAGAGAACATTGTCGCACATCCGTCTGAGAGAGAACATTGTCGCACATCCGTCTGAGAGAGAGCATTGACGCACATCCGTCTGAGAGAGAACATTGTCGCACATCCCTCTGAGAGAGAACATTGTCGCACATCCCTCTGAGAGAGAACATTGTCGCATATCCGTATGAGAGAGAACATTGTCGGGCATCCCTCTGAGAGAGAACATTGTCGCACATCCGTCTGAGAGAGAACATTGTCGCACATCCGTCTGTGAGAGAACATTGTCGCACATCCCTCTGAGAGAGAACATTGTCGCACATCCGTCTGAGAGAGAACATTGACGCACATCCGTCTGAGAGAGAACATTGTCGCACATCTCTCTGAGAGAGAACATTGTCGCACATCCGTCTGAGAGAGAACATTGTCTCACATCCGTCTGAGAGAGTACATTGTCGCACATCCCTCTGAGAGAGAACATTGTCGCACATCCGTCTGAGAGAGAACATTGTCGCACATCCGTCTGAGAGAGAACATTGTCGCACATCCCTCTGAGAGAGAACATTGTCGCACATCCGTCTGAGAGAGAACATTGACGCACATCCGTCTGAGAGAGAACATTGTCGCACATCCGTCTGAGTGAGAACATTGTCGCACATCCATCTGAGAGAGAACATTGTCGCACATCCGTCTGAGAGAGAACATTGACGCACATCCGTCTGAGAGAGAACATTGACACACATCGATCTGAGAGAGAACATTGTCGCACATCCATCTGAGTGAGAACATTATCGCACATCCCTCTGAGAGAGAACATTTTCGCACATCCGTCTGAGAGAGAACATTGTCGCACATCCGTCTGAGAGAGAACATTGTCGCACATCCCTCTGAGAGAGAACATTTTCGCACATCCGTCTGAGAGAGAACATTGTCGCACAACCGTCTGAGAGAGAACATTGTCGCACATCCGTCTGAGAGAGAACATTAACGCACATCCGTCTGAGAGAGAACATTGACGCACATCCCTCTGAGAGAGAACATTGTCGCACATCCACCTGAGAGAGAACATTGTCGCACGTCCCTCTGAGAGAGAACATCGTCGCACATCCGTCTGAGAGAGAACATTGTCACACATCCCTCTGAGAGAACATTGTCACACATCCGTCTGAGAGAGAACATTGTCGCACATCCGTCTGAGAGAGAACATTGACGCACATCCCTCTGAGAGAGAACATTGTCGCACATCCGTCTGAGAGAGAACATTGTCGCACGTCCCTCTGAGAGAGAACATCGTCGCACATCCCTCTGAGAGAGAATATTGTCGCACATCCCTCTGAGAGAGAACATTGTCGCACATCCGTATGAGAGAGAACATTGTCGGGCATCCCTCTGAGAGAGAACATTGTCGCACATCCCTCTGAGAGAGAACATTGTCGCACATCCGTCTGAGAGAGAACATTGTCGCACATCCCTCTGAGAGAGAACATTGTCGCACATCCGTCTGAGAGAGAACATTGACGCACATCCGTCTGAGAGAGAACATTGTCGCACATCCCTCTGAGAGAGAACATTGTCGCACATCCGTCTGAGAGAGAACATTGTCGCACATCCGTCTGAGAGAGAACATTGTCGCACATCCCTCTGAGAGAGAACATTGTCGCACATCCGTCTGAGAGAGAACATTGTCGCACATCCGTCTGAGAGAGAACATTGTCGCACATCCGTCTGAGAGAGAACATTGTCGCACATCCATCTGAGAAAGAACATTGTCGCACATCCGTCTGAGAGAGAACATTGTCGCACATCCCTCTGAGAGAGAACATTGTCGCACATCCGTCTGAGAGAGAACATTATCGCACATCCCTCTGCGAGAGAACATTGTCGCACATCCGTCTGAGAGAGAACATTGTCGCACATCCATCTGAGAGAGAACATTATCGCACATCCGTCTGAGAGAGAACATTGTCGCACATCCCTCTGAGAGAGAACATTGTCGCACATCCCGCTGAGAGAGAACATTGACGCACATCCGTCTGAGAGAGAACATTGTCGCACATCCCTCTGAGAGAGAACATTGTCGCACATCCCGCTGAGAGAGAACATTGACGCACATCCGTATGAGAGAGAACATTGTCGCACATGCCTCTGAGAGAGAACATTGTCACATATCCCACTGAGAGAGAACATTGTCGCACATCCCTCTGAGAGAGAACATTGACGCACATCCGTCTGAGAGAGAACATTGACGCACATCCCTCTGAGAGAGACCATTGACGCACATCCGTCTGAGAGAGAACATTGTCGCACATCCGTCTGAGAGAGAACATTGTCGCACATCCCTCTGAGAGAGAACATTGACACACATCCATCTGAGAGAGAACATTGTCGCACATCCCTCTGAGTGAGAACATTATCGCACATCCCTCTGAGAGAGAACATTGTCGCACATCCCTCTGAGAGAGAACATTGTCGCACATCCGTCTGAGAGAGAACATTGTCGCACATCCGTCTGACAGAGAGCATTGACGCACATCCCTCTGAGAGAGAACATTGTCGCACATCCCTCTGAGAGAGAACATTGTCGCACATCCCTCTGAGAGAGAACATTGTCGCACATCCGTATGAGAGAGAACATTGTCGGGCATCCCTCTGAGAGAGAACATTGTCGCACATCCGTCTGAGAGAGAACATTGTCGCACATCCGTCTGTGAGAGAACATTGTCGCACATCCCTCTGAGAGAGAACATTGTCGCACATCCGTCTGAGAGAGAACATTGACGCACATCCGTCTGAGAGAGAACATTGTCGCACATCCCTCTGAGAGAGAACATTGTCGCACATCCGTCTGAGAGAGAACATTGTCGCACATCCGTCTGAGAGAGAACATTGTCGCACATCCCTCTGAGAGAGAACATTGTCGCACATCCGTCTGAGAGAGAACATTGTCGCACATCCGTCTGAGAGATAACATTGTCGCACATCCCTCTGAGAGAGAACATTGTCGCACATCCGTCTGAGAGAGAACATTGACGCACATCCGTCTGAGAGAGAACATTGTCGCACATCCGTCTGAGTGAGAACATTGTCGCACATCCATCTGAGAGAGAACATTGTCGCACATCCGTCTGAGAGAGAACATTGACGCACATCCGTCTGAGAGAGAACATTGACACACATCGATCTGAGAGAGAACATTGTCGCACATCCATCTGAGTGAGAACATTATCGCACATCCCTCTGAGAGAGAACATTTTCGCACATCCGTCTGAGAGAGAACATTGTCGCACATCCGTCTGAGAGAGAACATTGTCGCACATCCGTCTGAGAGAGAACATTGTCGCACATCCGTCTGAGAGAGAACATTGTCGCACATCCCTCTGAGAGAGAACATTTTCGCACATCCGTCTGAGAGAGAACATTGTCGCACAACCGTCTGAGAGAGAACATTGTCACACATCCCTCTGAGAGAACATTGTCACACATCCGTCTGAGAGAGAACATTGTCGCACATCCGTCTGAGAGAGAACATTGACGCACATCCCTCTGAGAGAGAACATTGTCGCACATCCGTCTGAGAGAGAACATTGTCGCACATCCGTCTGAGAGAGAGCATTGACGCACATCCGTCTGAGAGAGAACATTGTCGCACATCCCTCTGAGAGAGAACATTGTCGCACATCCCTCTGAGAGAGAACATTGTCGCACATCCGTATGAGAGAGAACATTGTCGGGCATCCCTCTGAGAGAGAACATTGTCGCACATCCCTCTGAGAGAGAACATTGTCGTACATCCGTCTGAGAGAGAACATTGTCGCACATCCCTCTGAGAGAGAACATTGTCGCACATCCATCTGAGAGAGAACATTGACGCACATCCGTCTGAGAGAGAACATTGTCGCACATCCCTCTGAGAGAGAACATTGTCGCACATCCGTCTGAGAGAGAACATTGTCGCACATCCGTCTGAGAGAGAACATTGTCGCACATCCCTCTGAGAGAGAACATTGTCGCACATCCGTCTGAGAGAGAACATTGTCGCACATCCGTCTGAGAGAGAACATTGTCGCACATCCGTCTGAGAGAGAACATTGTCGCACATCCATCTGAGAGAGAACATTGTCGCACATCCGTCTGAGAGAGAACATTGTCGCACATCCCTCTGAGAGAGAACATTGTCGCACATCCGTCTGAGAGAGAACATTATCGCACATCCCTCTGAGAGAGAACATTGTCGCACATCCGTCTGAGAGAGAACATTGTCGCACATCCATCTGAGAGAGAACATTGTCGCACATCCGTCTGAGAGAGAACATTGTCGCACATCCCTCTGAGAGAGAACATTGTCGCACATCCCGCTGAGAGAGAACATTGACGCACATCCGTCTGAGAGAGAACATTGTCGCACATCCCTCTGAGAGAGAACATTGTTGCACATCCCGCTGAGAGAGAACATTGACGCACATCCGTCTGAGAGAGAACATTGTCGCGCATGCCTCTGAGAGAGAACATTGTCACACATCCCTCTGAGAGAGAACATTGTCGCACATCCCTCTGAGAGAGAACATTGACGCACATCCGTCTGAGAGAGAACATTGACGCACATCCCTCTGAGAGAGAACATTGACGCACATCCGTCTGAGAG
This sequence comes from Scyliorhinus torazame, assembly GCF_047496885.1. Taxonomy (NCBI): domain Eukaryota; kingdom Metazoa; phylum Chordata; class Chondrichthyes; order Carcharhiniformes; family Scyliorhinidae; genus Scyliorhinus; species Scyliorhinus torazame. Next base: position 366,389,421 of record NC_092709.1, read on the forward strand.
AGAACATTGTCGCACATCCATCTGAGAGAGAACATTATCGCACATTCCTGTGAGAGAGAACATTGTCGCACATCCACCTGCGAGAGAACATTGTCGCACATCCGTCTGAGAGAGAACATTGTCGCACATCCATCTGAGAGAGAACATTGTCGCACATCCGTCTGAAAGAGGACATTGACGCACATCCGTCTGAGAGAGAACATTGACACACATCGATCTGAGAGAGAACATTGTCGCACATCCATCTGAGTGAGAACATTATCGCACATCCCTCTGAGAGAGAACATTTTCGCACATCCGTCTGAGAGAGAACATTGTCGCACATCCATCTGAGAGAGAACATTGTCGCTCATCCACCTGAGGGAGAACATTGTCGCACATCCGTCTGAGAGAGAACATTGTCGCACATCCCTCTGAGAGAGAACATTGTCGCACATCCATCTGAGAGAGAACATTTTCGCACATCCCTCTGAGAGAGAACATTTTCGCACATCCGTCTGAGAGAGAACATTGTCGCGAATCCATCTGAGAGAGAGCATTTTTGCACATCCCTCTGAAAGAGAACGTTGACACACATCCCTCTGAGAGAGAACATTGTCACACATCCCTCTGAGAGAACATTGTCACACATCCGTCTGAGAGAGAACATTGTCGCACATCCGTCTGAGAGAGAACATTGACGCACATCCCTCTGAGAGAGAACATTGTCGCACATCCACCTGAGAGAGAACATTGTCGCACATCCCTCTGAGAGAGAACATTGTCGCACATCCGTCTGAGAGAGAACATTGTCGCAGATCCGTATGAGAGAGAGCATTGACGCACATCCGTCTGAGAGAGAACATTGTCGCACATCCCTCTGAGAGAGAACATTGTCGCACATCCCTCTGAGAGAGAACATTGTCGCACATCCGTCTGAGAGAGAACATTGACGCACATCCGTCTGAGAGAACATTGTCGCACATCCCTCTGAGAGAGAACATTGTCGCACATCCGTCTGAGAGAGAACATTGTCGCACATCCGTCTGAGAGAGAACATTGTCGCACATCCGTCTCATAGAGAACATTGTCGCACATCCGTCTGAGAGAGAACATTGTCGCACATCCCTCTGAGAGAGAACATTGTCGCACATCCGTCTGAGAGAGAACATTGACGCACATCCGTCTGATGGAGAACATTGTCGCACATCCCTCTGAGAGAGAACATTGTCGCACATCCTTCTGAGAGAGAACATTGTCGCACATCCCTCTGAGAGAGAACATTGTCGCACATCCCTCTCAGAGAGAACATTGTCGCACATCCGTCTGAGAGAGAACATTGACGCACATCCGTCTGAGAGAGAAGATTGTCGCACATCCCTCTGAGAGAGAACATTGTCGCACATCCGTCTGAGAGAGAACATTGACGCACATCCGTCTGAGAGAACATTGTCGCACATCCTTCTGAGAGAGAACATTGTCGCACATCCGTCTGAGAGAGAACATTGTCGCACATCCGTCTGAGAGAGAACATTGTCGCACATCCCTCTGAGAGAGAACATTGTCGCACATCCGTCTCATAGAGAACATTGTCTCACATCCGTCTGAGAGAGAACATTGTCGCACATCCCTCTGAGAGAGAACATTGTCGCACATCCGTCTGAGAGAGAACATTGACGCACATCCGTCTGATGGAGAACATTGTCGCACATCCCTCTGAGAGAGAACATTGTCGCACATCCTTCTGAGAGAGAACATTGTCGCACATCCCTCTAAGAGAGAACATTGTCGCACATCCCTCTCAGAGAGAACATTGTCGCACATCCGTCTGAGAGAGAACATTGACGCACATCCGTCTGAGAGAGAAGATTGTCGCACATCCCTCTGAGAGAGAACATTGTCGCACATCCCTCTGAGAGAGAACTTTGTCGCACATCCCTCTGAGAGAGAACATTGTCGCACATCCATCTGAGAGAAAACATTGTCGCACATCCCTCTGAGAGAGAACATTGACGCACATCCCTCTGAGAGAGAACATTGTCGCACATCCACCTGAGAGAGAACATTGTCGCACATCCCTCTGAGAGAGAACATTGTCGCACATCCGTCTGAGAGAGAACATTGTCGCACATCCGTCTGAGAGAGAGCATTGACGCACATCCGTCTGAGAGAGAACATTGTCGCACATCCCTCTGAGAGAGAACATTGTCGCACATCCCCCTGAGAGAGAACATTGTCGCACATCCGTATGAGAGAGAACAATGTCGGGCATCCCTCTGAGAGAGAACATTGTCGCACATCCCTCTGAGAGAGAACATTGTCGCACATCCGTCTGAGAGAGAACATTGTCGCACATCCCTCTGAGAGAGAACATTGTCGCACATCCGTCTGAGAGAGAACATTGACGCACATCCGTCTGAGAGAGAACATTGTCGCACATCCCTCTGAGAGAGAACATTGTCGCACATCCGTCTGAGAGAGAACATTGTCGCACATCCGTCTGAGAGAGAATATTGTCGCACATCCCTCTGAGAGAGAACATTGTCGCACATCCGTCTGAGAGAGAACATTGTCGCACATCCGTCTGAGAGAGAACATTGACGCACATCCGTTTGAGAGAGAACATTGTCGCACATCCCTCTGAGAGAGAACATTGTCGCACATCCCTCTCAGAGAGAACATTGTCGCACATCCCTCTGAGAGAGAACATTGTCGCACATCCCTCTGAGAGAGAACTTTGTCGCACATCCCTCTGAGAGAGAACATTGTCACACATCCATCTGAGAGAGAACATTGTCGCACATCCCTCTGAGAGAGAACATTGTCGCACATCCGTCTGAGAGAGAACATTGTCGCACATCCGTCTGAGAGAGAACATTGTCGCACATCCCTCTGAGAGAGAACATTGTCGCACATCCACCTGCGAGAGAACATTGTCGCACATCCGTCTGAGTGAGAACATTGTCGCACATCCATCTGAGAGAGAACATTGTCGCACATCCGTCTGAGAGAGAACATTGACGCACATCCGTCTGAGAGAGAACATTGACACACATCGATCTGAGAGAGAACATTGTCGCACATCCATCTGACTGAGAACATTATCGCACATCCCTCTGAGAGAGAACATTTTCGCACATCCGTCTGAGAGAGAACATTGTCGCACATCCGTCTGAGAGAGAACATTGTCGCACATCCGTCTGAGAGAGAACATTGTCGCACATCCATCTGAGAGAGAACATTGTCGCACATCCGTCTGAGAGAGAACATTGACGCACATCCGTCTGAGAGAGAACATTGACACACATCGATCTGAGAGAGAACATTGTCGCACATCCATCTGAGTGAGAACATTATCGCACATCCCTCTGAGAGAGAACATTGTAGCACATCCACCTGCGAGACAACATTGTCGCACATCCGTCTGAGAGAGAACATTGTCGCACATCCATCTGAGAGAGAACATTGTCGCACATCCGTCTCAGAGAGAACATTGTCGCACATCCCTCTGAGAGAGAACATTGACGCACATCCGCCTGAGAGAGAACATTGTCGCACATCCGTCTGAGAGAGAACATTGACGCACATCCCTCTGAGAGAGAACATTGTCGCACATCCGTCTGAGAGAGAGCATTGACACACATCCCTCTGAGAGAGAACATTGTCGCACATCCATCTGAGAGAGAACATTGTCGCACATCCGTCTCAGAGAGAACATTGTCGCACATCCCTCTGAGAGAGAACATTGACGCACATCCGCCTGAGAGAGAACATTGTCGCACATCCGTCTGAGAGAGAACATTGACGCACATCCCTCTGAGAGAGAACATTGTCGCACATCCATCTGAGAGAGAACATTGTCGCACATCCGTCTGAGAGAGAACATTGTCGCACATCCCTCTGAGAGAGAACATTGTCGCACATCCGTCTGAGAGAGAACATTATCGCACATCCCTCTGAGAGAGAACATTGTCGCACATCCGTCTGAGAGAGAACATTGTCGCACATCCATCTGAGAGAGAACATTGTCGCACATCCGTCTGAGAGAGAACATTGTCGCACATCCCTCTGAGAGAGAACATTGTCGCACATCCCGCTGAGAGAGAACATTGACGCACATCCGTCTGAGAGAGAACATTGTCGCACATCCCTCTGAGAGAGAACATTGTCGCACATCCCGCTGAGAGAGAACATTGACGCACATCCGTCTGAGAGAGAACATTGTCGCACATGCCTCTGAGAGAGAACATTGTCGCACATCCCTCTGAGAGAGAACATTGTCACACATCCCTCTGAGAGAGAACATTGTCGCACATCCCTCTGAGAGAGAACATTGACGCACATCCGTCTGAGAGAGAACATTGACGCACATCCCTCTGAGAGAGAACATTGACGCATATCCGTCTGAGAGAGAACATTGTCGCACATCCGTCTGAGAGAGAACATTGTCGCACATCCCTCTGAGAGAGAACATTGACACACATCCATCTGAGAGAGAACATTGTCGCACATCCCTCTGAGTGAGAACAGTATCGCACATCCCTCTGAGAGAGAACATTGTCGCACATCCACCTGCGAGAGAACATTGTCGCACATCCGTCTGAGAGAGAACATTGTCGCACATCCATCTGAGAGAGAACATTGTCGCACATCCGTCTGAGAGAGAACATTGACGCACATCCGTCTGAGAGAGAACATTGACACACATCGATCTGAGAGAGAACATTGTCGCACATCCATCTGAGTGAGAACATTATTGCACATCCCTCTGAGAGAGAACATTTTCGCACATCCGTCTGAGAGAGAACATTGTCGCACATCCGTCTGAGAGAGAACATTGTCGCACATCCGTCTGAGAGAGAACATTGTCGCACATCCGTCTGAGAGAGAACATTGTCGCTCATCCACCTGAGGGAGAACATTGTCGCACATCCCTCTGAGAGAGAACATTGTCGCACATCCGTCTGAGAGAGAACATTGTCGCACATCCCTCTGAGAGAGAACATTGTCGCACATCCATCTGAGAGAGAACATTGTCGCACATCCCTCTGAGAGAGAACATTTTCGCACATCCGTCTGAGAGAGAACATTGTCGCGAATCCATCTGAGAGAGAGCATTTTTGCACATCCCTCTGAAAGAGAACGTTGACACACATCCACCTGAGAGTGTACATTGTCGCACATCCCTCTGAGAGAGAACATTGTCACACATCCGTCTGAGAGAGAACATTGTCGCACATCCGTCTGAGAGAGAACATTGACGCACATCCCTCTGAGAGAGAACATTGTCGCACTTCCACCTGAGAGAGAACATTGTCGCGTATCCCTCTGAGAGAGAACATTGTCGCACATCCGTCTGAGAGAGAACATTGTCGCACATCCGTCTGAGAGAGAGCATTGACGCACATCCGTCTGAGAGAGAACATTGTCGCACATCCCTCTGAGAGAGAACATTGTCGCACATCCCTCTGAGAGAGAACATTGTCGCACATCTGTCTGAGAGTGAACATTGACGCACATCCGTCTGAGAGAGAACATTGTCGCACATCCCTCTGAGAGAGAACATTGTCGCACATCCGTCTGAGAGAGAACATTGTCGCACATCCGTCTGAGAGAGAACATTGTCGCACATCCATCTGAGAGAGAACATTGTCGCACATCCGTCTGAGATAGAACATTGTCGCACATCCGTCTGAGAGAGAACATTGTCGCACATCCCTCTGAGAGAGAACATTGTCGCACATCCGTCTGAGAGAGAACATTGTCGCACATCCGTCTGAGAGAGAACATTGTCGCACATCCCTCTGAGAGAGAACATTGTCGCACATCCGTCTGAGAGAGAACATTGTCGCACATCCGTCTGAGAGAGAACATTGTCGCACATCCCTCTGAGAGAGAACATTGTCGCACATCCGTCTGAGAGAGCACATTGACGCACATCCGTCTGAGAGCGAACATTGTCGCACATCCCTCTGAGAGAGAACATTGTCGCACATCCCTCTCAGAGAGAACATTGTCGCACATCCGTCTGAGAGAGAACATTGACGCACATCCGTCTGAGAGAGAAGATTGTCGCACATCCCTCTGAGAGAGAACATTGTCGCACATCCCTCTGAGAGAGAACATTGTCGCACATCCCTCTGAGAGAGAACTTTGTCGCACATCCCTCTGAGAGAGAACATTGTCGCACATCCATCTGAGAGAGAACATTGTCGCACATCCCTCTGAGAGAGAACATTGACGCACATCCCTCTGAGAGAGAACATTGTCGCACATCCACCTGAGAGAGAACATTGTCGCACATCCCTCTGAGAGAGAACATTGTCGCACATCCGTCTGAGAGAGAACATTGTCGCACATCCGTCTGAGAGCGAGCATTGACGCACATCCGTCTGAGAGAGAACATTGTCGCACATCCCTCTGAGAGAGAACATTGTCGCACATCCCTCTGAGAGAGAACATTGTCGCACATCCGTATGAGAGAGAACATTGTCGGGCATCCCTCTGAGAGAGAACATTGTCGCACATCCCTCTGAGAGAGAACATTGTCGCACATCTGACTGAGAGAGAACATTGTCGCACATCCCTCTGAGAGAGAACATTGTCGCACATCCGTCTGAGAGAGAACATTGACGCACATCCGTCTGAGAGAGAACATTGTCGCACATCCCTCTGACAGAGAACATTGTCGCACATCCGTCTGAGAGAGAACATTGTCGCACATCCGTCTGAGAGAGAACATTGTCGCACATCCCTCTGAGAGAGAACATTGTCGCACATCCGTCTGAGAGAGAACATTGTCGCACATCCGTCTGAGAGAGAACATTGTCGCACATCCCTCTGAGAGAGAACATTGTCGCACATCCGTCTGAGAGAGAACATTGACGCACATCCGTCTGAGAGAGAACATTGTCGCACATCCCTCTGAGAGAGAACATTGTCGCACATCCGTCTGAGAGAGAACATTGTCGCACATCCGTCTGAGAGAGAACATTGTCGCACATCCCTCTGAGAGAGAACATTGTCGCACATCCGTCTGAGAGAGCACATTGACGCACATCCGTCTGAGAGAGAACATTGTCGCACATCCCTCTGAGAGAGAACATTGTCGCACATCCCTCTCAGAGAGAACATTGTCGCACATCCGTCTGAGAGAGAACATTGACGCACATCCGTCTGAGAGAGAAGATTGTCGCACATCCCTCTGAGAGAGAACATTGTCGCACATCCCTCTGAGAGAGAACATTGTCGCACATCCCTCTGAGAGAGAACTTTGTCGCACATCCCTCTGAGAGAGAACATTGTCACACATCCATCTGAGAGAGAACATTGTCGCACATCCCTCTGAGAGAGAACATTGTCGCACATCCGTCTGAGAGAGAACATTGTCGCACATCCGTCTGAGAGAGAACATTGTCGCACATCCCTCTGAGAGAGAACATTGTCGCACATCCACCTGCGAGAGAACATTGTCGCACATCCGTCTGAGTGAGAACATTGTCGCACATCCATCTGAGAGAGAACATTGTCGCACATCCGTCTGAGAGAGAACATTGACGCACATCCGTCTGAGAGAGAACATTGACACACATCGATCTGAGAGAGAACATTGTCGCACATCCATCTGAGTGAGAACATTATCGCACATCCCTCTGAGAGAGAACTTTGTCGCACATCCGTCTGAGAGAGAACATTGTCGCACATCCGTCTGAGAGAGAACATTGTCGCACATCCGTCTGAGAGAGAACATTGTCGCACATCCCTCTGAGAGAGAACATTTTCGCACATCCGTTTGAGAGAGAACATTGTCGCACATCCGTCTGAGAGAGAACATTGTCGCACATCCCTCTGAGAGAGAACATTTTCGCACATCCGTTTGAGAGAGAACATTGTCGCACATCCCTCTGAGAGACAACATTGTCGCACATCCGTCTGAGAGGGAACATTGTCGCACATCCATCTGAGAGAGAACATTGTCGCACATCCCTCTGAGAGAGGACATTTTCGCACATCCCGCTGAGAGAGAACATTGTCGCGCATCCATCTGAGAGAGAACATTGTCGCACATCCATCTGAGAGAGAACATTTTCGCACGTCCCTCTGAGAGAGAACATTTTCGCACATCCGTCTGAGAGAGAACATTGACGCACATCCGTCTGAGAGAGAACATTGTCACACATCCCTCTGAGAGAGAACATTGTCGCACATCCCTCTGAGAGAGAACATTGTCGCACATCCCTCTGAGAGAGAACATTTTCGCACATCCCTCTGAGAGAGAACATTGTCGCACATCCCTCTGAGAGAGAACATTGTCGCACATCCCTCTGAGAGAGAACATTGTCGCACATCCCTCTGTGAGAGAACATTGTCGCACATCCGTCTGAGAGAGAACATTGTCGCACATCCATCTGAGAGAGATCATTGTCGCACATCCACCTGAGGGAGAACATTGTCGCACATCCGTCTGAGAGAGAACATTGTCGCACATCCGTATGAGAGAGTACATTGTCGGACATCCCTCTGAGAGAGAACATTGTCACACATCCCTCTGAGAGAGAACATTGTCGCACATCCGTCTGAGAGAGAACATTGTCGCACATCCCTCTGAAAGAGAACATTGTCGCACATCCGTCTGAGAGAGAACATTGACGCACATCCATCTGAGAGAGCACATTGACGCACATCCCTCTGAGAGAGAACATTGTCGCACATCCCTCTGAGAGAGAACATTGTCACACATATCTCTGAGAGAGAACATTGTCGCACATCCCTCTGAGAGAGAACATTGTCGCACATCTGTCTGAGAGAGAACATTGTCGCGCATCGGTCTGAGAGAGAACATTGTCGCACATCCGTCTGAGAGAGAACATTGTCGCATATCCCTCTGAGAGAGAACATTGTCGCACATCCGTCTGAGAGAGAACATTGTCGCACATCCCTCTGAAAGAGAACATTGTCGCACATCCGTCTGAGAGAGAACATTGACGCACATCCATCTGAGAGAGCACATTGACGCACATCCCTCTGAGAGAGAACATTGTCGCACATCCCTCTGAGAGAGAACATTGTCACACATATCTCTGAGAGAGAACATTGTCGCACATCCCTCTGAGAGAGAACATTGTCGCACATCTGTCTGAGAGAGAACATTGTCGCGCATCCGTCTGAGAGAGAACATTGTCGCACATCCGTCTGAGAGAGAACATTGTCGCACATCCGTCTGAGAGAGAACATTGACGCACATCCGTCTGAGAGAGAAGATTGTCGCACATCCCTCTGAGAGAGAACATTGTCGCACATCCCTCTGAGAGAGAACATTGTCGCACATCCCTCTGAGAGAGAACTTTGTCGCACATCCCTCTGAGAGAGAACATTGTCACACATCCATCTGAGAGAGAACATTGTCGCACATCCCTCTGAGAGAGAACATTGTCGCACATCCGTCTGAGAGAGAACATTGTCGCACATCCGTCTGAGAGAGAACATTGTCGCACATCCCTCTGAGAGAGAACATTGTCGCACATCCACCTGCGAGAGAACATTGTCGCACATCCGTCTGAGTGAGAACATTGTCGCACATCCATCTGAGAGAGAACATTGTCGCACATCCGTCTGAGAGAGAACATTGACGCACATCCGTCTGAGAGAGAACATTGACACACATCGATCTGAGAGAGAACATTGTCGCACATCCATCTGAGTGAGAACATTATCGCACATCCCTCTGAGAGAGAACTTTGTCGCACATCCGTCTGAGAGAGAACATTGTCGCACATCCGTCTGAGAGAGAACATTGTCGCACATCCGTCTGAGAGAGAACATTGTCGCACATCCCTCTGAGAGAGAACATTTTCGCACATCCGTTTGAGAGAGAACATTGTCGCACATCCGTCTGAGAGAGAACATTGTCGCACATCCCTCTGAGAGAGAACATTTTCGCACATCCGTTTGAGAGAGAACATTGTCGCACATCCCTCTGAGAGACAACATTGTCGCACATCCGTCTGAGAGGGAACATTGTCGCACATCCATCTGAGAGAGAACATTGTCGCACATCCCTCTGAGAGAGGACATTTTCGCACATCCCGCTGAGAGAGAACATTGTCGCGCATCCATCTGAGAGAGAACATTGTCGCACATCCATCTGAGAGAGAACATTTTCGCACGTCCCTCTGAGAGAGAACATTTTCGCACATCCGTCTGAGAGAGAACATTGACGCACATCCGTCTGAGAGAGAACATTGTCACACATCCCTCTGAGAGAGAACATTGTCGCACATCCCTCTGAGAGAGAACATTGTCGCACATCCCTCTGAGAGAGAACATTGTCGCACATCCCTCTGTGAGAGAACATTGTCGCACATCCGTCTGAGAGAGAACATTGTCGCACATCCATCTGAGAGAGATCATTGTCGCACATCCACCTGAGGGAGAACATTGTCGCACATCCGTCTGAGAGAGAACATTGTCGCACATCCGTATGAGAGAGTACATTGTCGGACATCCCTCTGAGAGAGAACATTGTCACACATCCCTCTGAGAGAGAACATTGTCGCACATCCGTCTGAGAGAGAACATTGTCGCACATCCCTCTGAAAGAGAACATTGTCGCACATCCGTCTGAGAGAGAACATTGACGCACATCCATCTGAGAGAGCACATTGACGCACATCCCTCTGAGAGAGAACATTGTCGCACATCCCTCTGAGAGAGAACATTGTCACACATATCTCTGAGAGAGAACATTGTCGCACATCCCTCTGAGAGAGAACATTGTCGCACATCTGTCTGAGAGAGAACATTGTCGCGCATCCGTCTGAGAGAGAACATTGTCGCACATCCGTCTGAGAGAGAACATTGTCGCATATCCCTCTGAGAGAGAACATTGTCGCACATCCGTCTGAGAGAGAACATTGTCGCACATCCCTCTGAAAGAGAACATTGTCGCACATCCGTCTGAGAGAGAACATTGACGCACATCCATCTGAGAGAGCACATTGACGCACATCCCTCTGAGAGAGAACATTGTCGCACATCCCTCTGAGAGAGAACATTGTCACACATATCTCTGAGAGAGAACATTGTCGCACATCCCTCTGAGAGAGAACATTGTCGCACATCTGTCTGAGAGAGAACATTGTCGCGCATCCGTCTGAGAGAGAACATTGTCGCACATCCGTCTGAGAGAGAACATTGTCGCATATCCCTCTGAGAGAGAACATTGTCGCACATCCCTCTGAGAGAGAACATTGTCGCACATCCGTCTGAGAGAAAACATTGTCGCACATGCGCCTGAGAGAGAACATTGACGCACATCCCTCTGAGAGAGAACATTGTCGCACATCCGTCTGAGAGAGAACATTGTCGCACATCCGTCTGAGAGAGAACGTTGTCACACATCCGTCTGAGAGAGAACATTGTCGCACATCCCTCTGAGAGAGAACATTGTCGCACATCCCTCTGAGAGAGAACATTGACGCACATCCCTCTGAGAGAGAACATTGTCGCACAGCCCTCTGAGAGAGAACATTGTCACACATATCTCTGAGAGAGAACATTGTCGCACATCAAAGAACAAAGAACAAAGAAATGTACAGCACAGGAACAGGCCCTTCGGCCCTCCAAGCCCGTGCCGACCATACTGCCCGACTAAACTACAATCTTCTACACTTCCTGGGTCCGTATCCTTCTATTCCCATCCTATTCATATATTTGTCAAGATGCCCCTTAAATGTCCCTATCGTCCCTGCCTCCACTACCTCCTCCGGTAGTGAGTTCCAGGCACCCACTACCCTCTGCGTAAAAAACTTGCCTCGTACATCTACTCTAAACTTTGCCCCTCTCACCTTAAACCTATGCCCCCTAGTAATTGACCCCTCTACCCTGGGGAAAAGCCTCTGACTATCCACTCTGTCTATGCCCCTCATAATTTTGTATACCTCTATCAGGTCGCCCCTCAACCTCCTTCGTTCCAGTGAGAACAAACCGAGTTTATTCAATCGCTCCTCATAGCTTATGCCCTCCATACCAGGCAACATTCTGGTAAATCTCTTCTGCACCCTCTCTAAAGCCTCCACATCCTTCTGGTAGTGTGGCGACCAGAATTGAACACTATACTCCAAGTGTGGCCTAACTAAGGTTCTATACAGCTGCAACATGACTTGCCAATTCTTATACTCAATGCCCCGGCCAATGAAGGCAAGCATGCCGTATGCCTTCTTGACTACCTTCTCCACCTGTGTAGCCCCTTTCAGTGATCTGTGGACCTGTACTCCTAGATCTCTTTGACTTTCAATACTCTTGAGGGTTCTACCATTCACTGTATATTCCCTACCTGCATTAGCCCTTCCAAAATGCATCCCTCTGAGAGAGAACATTGTCGCACATCTGTCTGAGAGAGAACATTGTCGCGCATCCGTCTGAGAGAGAACATTGTCGCACATCCGTCTGAGAGAGAACATTGACGCACATCCCTCTGAGAGAGAACGTTGTCACACATCCCTCTGAGAGAGAACATTGTCGCACATCCATCTGAGAGAGAACGTTGTCACACCTCCCTCTGAGAGAGAACATTGTCGCACATCCCTCTGAGAGAGAACATTGTCACACATCCGTCTGAGAGAGAACATTGACGCACATCCGTCTGAGAGAGCATTGTCGCACATCCCACTGAGAGAGAACATTGTCGCACATCCCTCTGAGAGAGAACATTGTCACACCTCCCTCTGAGAGAGAACATTGTCGCACATCCCTCTGAGAGAGAACATTGTCACACATCCGTCTGAGAGAGAACATTGTCGCACATCCCTCTGAGAGAGCGGATTGTCGCACATCCCACTGAGAGAGAACATTGTCGCACATCCCTCTGAGAGAGAACATTGTCGCACATCCGTCTGAGAGAAAACATTGTCGCACATGCGCCTGAGAGAGAACATTGACGCACATCCCTCTGAGAGAGAACATTGTCGCACATCCGTCTGAGAGAGAACATTGTCGCACATCCGTCTCAGAGAGAACGTTGTCACACATCCGTCTGAGAGAGAACATTGTCGCACATCCCTCTGAGAGAGAACATTGTCGCACATCCCTCTGAGAGAGAACATTGACGCACATCCCTCTGAGAGAGAACGTTGTCACACATCCCTCTGAGAGAGAACATTGTCGCACATCCATCTGAGAGAGAACGTTGTCACACCTCCCTCTGAGAGAGAACATTGTCGCACATCCCTCTGAGAGAGAACATTGTCACACATCCGTCTGAGAGAGAACATTGACGCACATACGTCTGAGAGAGAGCATTGTCGCACATCCCACTGAGAGAGAACATTGTCGCACATCCCTCTGAGAGAGAACATTGTCGCACATCCCTCTGAGAGAGAACATTGTCGCACATCCCACTGAGAGAGAACATTGTCGCACATCCCTCTGAGAGAGAACATTGTCACACCTCCCTCTGAGAGAGAACATTGTCGCACATTCCTCTGAGAGAGAACATTGTCACACATCCGTCTGAGAGAGAACATGGTCGCACATCCCTCTGAGAGAGCGGATTGTCGCACATCCCACTGAGAGAGAACATTGTCGCACATCCGTCTGAGAGAGAACATTGACGCACATCCCTCTGAGAGAGCACATTGACGCACATCCCTCTGAGAGAGAACATTGTCGCACATCCCTGTGAGAGAGAACATTGTCGCACATCCGCCTGAGAGATAACGTAGACGCACATCCCTCTGAGAGAGAACATTGTCGCACATCCGTCTGAGAGAGAACATTGTTGCACATCCGTCTGAGAGAGAACATTGTCGCACATCCGTCTGAGAGAGAACATTGTCGCACATCCCTCTGAGAGAGAACATTGTCGCACATCCCTCTGAGAGAGAACATTGTCGCACATCCGTCTGAGAGAGAACATTGTCGCACATTCCTCTGAGAGAGAACATTGTCGCACTTCCCTCTAAGAGAGATCATTGTCGCACATCCCTCTGAGAGAGAACATTGTCGCACATCCCTCTGAGAGAGAACATTGTTGCACAACCGTCTGAGAGAGAACATTGATGCACATCCGTCTGAGAGACAACATTGTCGCACATCCGCCCGAGAGAGAACATTGTCGCACATCCCTCTGAGTGAGAACATTGTCGCACATCCGTCTGAGAGAGAACATTGTCGCACATCCATCTGAGTGAGAACATTGTCGCACATCCGTCTGAGAGAGAACATTGTCACACATCCCTCTGAGTGAGAACATTGTCGCACATCCGTCTGAGAGAGAACATTGTCGCACATCCCTCTGAGTGAGAGCATTGTCGCACATCCGTCTGAGAGAGAACATTGTCGCACATCCCTCTGAGAGAGAACATTGTCGCACATCCGTCTGAGAGAGAAAATTATTCGCACATCCGTCTGAGAGAGAACATTGTCGCACATCCCTCTGAGTGAGAACATTGACGCACATCCGTCTGAGAGAGAACATTGTCGCACATCCGTCTGAGAGAGAACATTGTCGCACATCCACCTGAGGGAGAACATTGTCGCACATCCCTCTGAGAGAGAACATTGATGCACATCCATCTGAGAGAGAGCATTGTCGCACATCCCTCTGAGAGAGAACATTGTCACACATCCACCTGAGGGAGAACAGTGTCGCACATCCCTCTGAGAGAGAACATTGTCGCACCGCCCTCTGAGAGAGAACATTGTCGCACATCCCTCTGAGAGAGAACATTGTCGCACATCCGTCTGAGAGAGAACATTATCGCACATCCGTCTGAGAGAGAACATTGTCGCACATCCCTCTGAGAGAGAACATTTTCGCACATCCGTCTGAGAGAGAACATTGTCGCACATCCTTCTGAGAGAGAACATTGTCACACATCCCTCTGAGAGAGAACATTGTCGCACATCCCTCTGAGAGAGAACATTGTCGCACATCCGTCTGAGAGAGAACATTGTCGCACATCCGTCTGAGAGAGAACATTGTCGCACATCCCTCTGAGAGAGAACATTGTCGCACATCCGTCTGAGAGAGAACATTGTCGCACATCCGTCTGAGAGAGAACATTGTCGCACATCCCTCTGAGAGAGAACATTGTCGCACATCCGTCTGAGAGAGAACATTGACGCACATCCGTCTGAGAGAGAACATTGTCGCACATCCCTCTGAAAGAGAACATTGTCGCACATCCGTCTGAGAGAGAACATTGTCGCACATCCGTCTGAGAGAGAACATTGTCGCACATCCCTCGGAGAGAGAACATTGTCGCACATCCGTCTGAGAGAGCACATTGACGCACATCCGTCTGAGAGAGAACATTGTCGCACATCCCTCTGAGAGAGAACATTGTCGCACATCCCTCTCAGAGAGAACATTGTCGCACATCCGTCTGAGAGAGAACATTGACGCACATCCGTCTGAGAGAGAAGATTGTCGCACATCCCTCTGAGAGAGAACATTGTCGCACATCCGTCTGAGAGAGAACATTATCGCACATCCGTCTGAGAGAGAACATTGTCGCACATCCTTCTGAGAGAGAACATTGTCACACATCCCTCTGAGAGAGAACATTGTCGCACATACCTCTGAGAGAGAACATTGTCGCACATCCGTCTGAGAGAGAACATTGTCGCACATCCGTCTGAGAGAGAACATTGTCGCACATCCCTCTGAGAGAGAACATTGTCGCACATCCGTCTGAGAGAGAACATTGTCGCACATCCGTCTGAGAGAGAACATTGTCGCACATCCCTCTGAGAGAGAACATTGTCGCACATCCGTCTGAGAGAGAACATTGACGCACATCCGTCTGAGAGAGAACATTGTCGCACATCCCTCTGAAAGAGAACATTGTCGCACATCCGTCTGAGAGAGAACATTGTCGCACATCCGTCTGAGAGAGAACATTGTCGCACATCCCTCGGAGAGAGAACATTGTCGCACATCCGTCTGAGAGAGCACATTGACGCACATCCGTCTGAGAGAGAACATTGTCGCACATCCCTCTGAGAGAGAACATTGTCGCACATCCCTCTCAGAGAGAACATTGTCGCACATCCGTCTGAGAGAGAACATTGACGCACATCCGTCTGAGAGAGAAGATTGTCACTCATCCCTCTGAGAGAGAACATTGTCGCACATCCCTCTGAGAGAGAACATTGTCGCACATCCCTCTGAGAGAGAACTTTGTCGCACATCCCTCTGAGAGAGAACATTGTCGCACATCCATCTGAGAGAGAACATTGTCGCACATCCCTCTGAGAGAGAACATTGTCGCACATCCGTCTGAGAGAGAACATTGTCGCACATCCGTCTGAGAGAGAACATTGTCGCACATCCCTCTGAGAGAGAACATTGTCGCACATCCACCTGCGAGAGAACATTGTCGCACATCCGTCTGAGTGAGAACATTGTCGCACATCCATCTGAGAGAGAACATTGTCGCACATCCGTCTGAGAGAGAACATTGACGCACATCCGTCTGAGAGAGAACATTGACACACATCGATCTGAGAGAGAACATTGTCGCACATCCATCTGAGTGAGAACATTATCGCACATTCCTCTGAGAGAGACCATTGTAGCACATCCACCTGCGAGACAACATTGTCGCACAGCCGTCTGAGAGAGAACATTGTCGCACATCCATCTGAGAGAGAACATTGTCGCACAACCGTCTCAGAGAGAACATTGTCGCACATCCCTCTGAGAGAGAACATTGACGCACATCCGCCTGAGAGAGAACATTGACACACATCCATCTGAGAGAGAACATTGTCGCACATCCCTCTGAGTGAGAACATTATCGCACATCCCTCTGAGAGAGAACATTGTCGCACATCCACCTGCGAGAGAAAATTGTCGCACATCCGTCTGAGAGAGAACATTGTCGCACATCCATCTGAGAGAGAACATTGTCGCACATCCTTCTGAGAGAGAACATTGTCGCACCTCCCTCTGAGAGAGAACATTGTCGCACATCCGTCTGAGAGAGAACATTATCGCACATCCCTCTGAGAGAGAACATTGTCGCACATCCGTCTGAGAGAGAACATTGTCGCACATCCATCTGAGAGAGAACATTGTCGCACATCCGTCTGAGAGAGAACATTGTCGCACATCCCTCTGAGAGAGAACATTGTCGCACATCCCGCTGAGAGAGAACATTGACGCACATCCGTCTGAGAGAGAACATTGTCGCACATCCCTCTGAGAGAGAACATTGTCGCACATCCCGCTGAGAGAGAACATTGACGCACATCCGTCTGAGAGAGAACATTGTCGCACATCCGTCTGAGAGTGAATATTCTCGCACATCCGTCTGAGAGAGAACTTTGTCGCACATCCATCTGAGAGAGAACATTGACGCACATCCGTCTGAGGGAGAACATTGTCGCACATCCCTCTGAGAGAGAACATTGTCGCACATCCCTCTGAGAGAGAACATTGTCACACATCCCTCTGAGAGAGAACATTGTCGCACATGCGTCTGAGAGAGAACATTGTCGCACATCCCTCTGAAAGAGAACATTGTCGCACATCCGTCTGAGAGAGAACATTGACGCACATCCATCTGAGAGAGAACATTGTCACACATCCCTCTGAGAGAGAACATTGTCGCACATCCATCTGAGAGAGAACATTGTCGCACATCCCTCTGAGAGAGAACATTGTCGCACATCCGTCTGAGAGAGAACATTGACGCACATCCGTCTGAGAGAGAACATTGTCGCACATCCCTCTGAAAGAGAACATTGTCACACATCCCTCTGAGAGAGAACATTGTCGCACATCCCTCTGAGAGAGAACATTGTCACACATCCCTCTGAGAGAGAACATTGTCGCACATCCCTCTGAGAGAGAACATTGTCGCACATCTGTCTGAGAGAGAACATTGTCGCGCATCCGTCTGAGAGAGAACATTGTCGCACATCCGTCTGAGAGAGAACATTGTCGCATATCCCTCTGAGAGAGAACATTGTCGCACATCCCTCTGAGAGAGAACATTGTCGCACATCCGTCTGAGAGAGAACATTGACGCACATCCCTCTGAGAGAGAACATTGTCGCACATCCCTCTGAGAGAGAACATTGACGCACATCCGTCTGAGAGAGAACATTGTCGCACATCCGTCTGAGAGAGAACATTGTCGCACATCCCTCTGAGAGAGAACATTGTCGCACATCCGCCTGAGAGAGAACATTGACGCACATCCCTCTGAGAGAGAACATTGTCGCACATCCGCCTGAGAGAGAACATTGTCGCACATCCGTCTGAGAGAGAACGTTGTCACACATCCCTCTGAGAGAGAACATTGTCGCACATCCATCTGAGAGAGAACGTTGTCACACCTCCCTCTGAGAGAGAACATTGTCGCACATCCCTCTGAGAGAGAACATTGTCGCACATCCCACTGAGAGAGAACATTGTCGCACATCCGTCTGAGAGAGAACATTGACGCACATCCCTCTGAGAGAGAACATTGTCGCACATCCCTGTGAGAGAGAACATTGTCGCACATCCGCCTGAGAGATAGCGTTGACTCACATCCCTCTGAGAGAGAACATTGTCGCACATCCGTCTGAGAGAGAACATTGTTGCACATCCGTCTGAGAGAGAACATTGTCGCACATCCGTCTGAGAGAGAACATTGTCGCACATCCCTCTGAGAGAGAACATTGTCGCACATCCCTCTGAGAGAGAACATTGTCGCACATCCGTCTGAGAGAGAACATTGTCGCACATCCGTCTGAGAGAGAACGTTGTCACACATCCCTCTGAGAGAGAACATTGTCGCACATCCATCTGAGAGAGAACGTTGTCACACCTCCCTCTGAGAGAGAACATTGTCGCACATCCCTCTGAGAGAGAACATTGTCGCACATCCCACTGAGAGAGAACATTGTCGCACATCCGTCTGAGAGAGAACATTGACGCACATCCCTCTGAGAGAGAACATTGTCGCACATCCCTGTGAGAGAGAACATTGTCGCACATCCGCCTGAGAGATAACGTTGACGCACATCCCTCTGAGAGAGAACATTGTCGCACATCCGTCTGAGAGAGAACATTGTTGCACATCCGTCTGAGAGAGAACATTGTCGCACATCCGTCTGAGAGAGAACATTGTCGCACATCCCTCTGAGAGAGAACATTGTCGCA
Source organism: Scyliorhinus torazame (assembly GCF_047496885.1). Classification (NCBI taxonomy): domain Eukaryota; kingdom Metazoa; phylum Chordata; class Chondrichthyes; order Carcharhiniformes; family Scyliorhinidae; genus Scyliorhinus; species Scyliorhinus torazame. The sequence goes on from NC_092709.1 coordinate 366,408,559, forward strand.
CATCCCTCTGAGAGAGAACATTGTCGCACATCCGTCTGAGAGAGAACATTGTCGCACATCCCTCTGAGAGAGAACATTGTCGCACATCCCTCTGAGAGAGAACATTGTTGCACAACCGTCTGAGAGAGAACATTGATGCACATCCGTCTGAGAGACAACATTGTCGCACATCCGTCCGAGAGAGAACATTGTCGCACATTCCTCTGAGTGAGAACATTGTCGCACATCCGTCTGAGAGAGAACATTGTCGCACATCCCTCTGAGTGAGAACATTGTCGCACATCCGTCTGAGAGAGAACATTGTCACACATCCCTCTGAGTGAGAACATTGTCGCACATCCGTCTGAGAGAGAACATTGTCGCACATCCCTCTGAGTGAGAACATTGTCGCACATCCGTCTGAGAGAGAACATTGTCGCACATCCCTCTGAGAGAGAACATTGTCGCACATCCGTCTGAGAGAGAAAATTATTCGCACATCCGTCTGAGAGAGAACATTGTCGCACATCCCTCTGAGTGAGAACATTGACGCACATCCGTCTGAGAGAGAACATTGTCGCACATCCGTCTGAGAGAGAACATTGTCGCACATCCCTCTGAGAGAGAACATTGATGCACATCCATCTGAGAGAGAGCATTGTCGCACATCCCTCTGAGAGAGAACATTGTCACACATCCACCTGAGGGAGAACAGTGTCGCACATCCCTCTGAGAGAGAACATTGTCGCACCGCCCTCTGAGAGAGAACATTGTCGCACATCCCTCTGAGAGAGAACATTGTCGCACATCCGTCTGAGAGAGAACATTATCGCACATCCGTCTGAGAGAGAACATTGTCGCACATCCCTCTGAGAGAGAACATTTTCGCACATATGTCTGAGAGAGAACATTGTCGCACATCCTTCTGAGAGAGAACATTGTCACACATCCCTCTGAGAGAGAACATTGTCGCACATCCCTCTGAGAGAGAACATTGTCGCACATCCGTCTGAGAGAGAACATTGTCGCACATCCGTCTGAGAGAGAACATTGTCGCACATCCCTCTGAGGGAGAACATTGTCGCACATCCGTCTGAGAGAGAACATTGTCGCACATCCGTCTGAGAGAGAACATTGTCGCACATCCCTCTGAGAGAGAACATTGTCGCACATCCGTCTGAGAGAGAACATTGACGCACATCCGTCTGAGAGAGAACATTGTCGCAGATCCCTCTGAAAGAGAACATTGTTGCACATCCGTCTGAGAGAGAACATTGTCGCACATCCGTCTGAGAGAGAACATTGTCGCACATCCCTCTGAGAGAGAACATTGTAGAACATCCACCTGCGAGACAACATTGTCGCACAGCCGTCTGAGAGAGAACATTGTCGCACATCCATCTGAGAGAGAACATTGTCGCACATCCGTCTCAGAGAGAACATTGTCGCACATCCCTCTGAGAGAGAACATTGACGCACATCCGCCTGAGAGAGAACATTGACACACATCCATCTGAGAGAGAACATTGTCGCACATCCCGCTGAGTGAGAACATTATCGCACATCCCTCTGAGAGAGAACATTGTCGCACATCCACCTGCGAGAGAACATTGTCGCACATCCGTCTGAGAGAGAACATTGTCGCACATCCATCTGAGAGAGAACATTGTCGCACATCCTTCTGAGAGAGAACATTGTCGCACATCCCTCTGAGAGAGAACATTGTCGCACATCCGTCTGAGAGAGAACATTATCGCACATCCCTCTGAGAGAGAACATTGTCGCACATCCGTCTGAGAGAGAACATTGTCGCACATCCATCTGAGAGAGAACATTGTCGCACATCCGTCTGAGAGAGAACATTGTCGCACATCCCTCTGAGAGAGAACATTGTCGCACATCCCGCTGAGAGAGATCATTGACGCACATCCGTCTGAGAGAGAACATTGTCGCACATCCCTCTGAGAGAGAACATTGTCGCACATCCCGCTGAGAGAGAACATTGACGCACATCCGTCTGAGAGAGAACATTGTCGCACATCCGTCTGAGAGTGAACATTGTCGCACATCCGTCTGAGAGAGAACTTTGTCGCACATCCATCTGAGAGAGAACATTGACGCACATCCGTCTGAGGGAGAACATTGTCGCACATCCCTCTGAGAGAGAACATTGTCACACATCCCTCTGAGAGAGAACATTGACGCACATCCATCTCAGAGAGAGCATTGTCGCACATCCGACTGAGAGAGAACATTGTCGCACATCCCTCTGAGAGAGAACGTTGTCACACATCCACCTGAGGGAGAACAGAGACGCACATCCCTCTGAGAGAGAACATTGTCGCACATCCCTCTGTGAGAGAACATTGTCGCACATCCGTCTGAGAGAGAACATTGTCGCACATCCATCTGAGAGAGATCATTGTCGCACATCCACCTGAGGGAGAACATTGTCGCACATCCGTCTGAGAGAGAACATTGTCGCACATCCGTATGAGAGAGTACATTGTCGGACATCCCTCTGAGAGAGAACATTGTCGCACATCCCTCTGAGAGAGAACATTGTCACACATCCCTCTGAGAGAGAACATTGTCGCACATCCGTCTGAGAGAGAACATTGTCGCACATCCCTCTGAAAGAGAACATTGTCGCACATCCGTCTGAGAGAGAACATTGACGCACATCCACCTGAGAGAGAACATTGTCACACATCCCTCTGAGAGAGAACATTGTCGCACATCCGTCTGAGAGAGAACATTGACGCACATCCGTCTGAGAGAGAACATTGTCGCACATCCGTCTGAGAGAGAACATTGACGCACATCCGTCTGAGAGAGAACATTGACGCACATCCGTCTGAGAGAGAACATTGTCGCACATCCCTCTGAAAGAGAACATTGTCACACATCCCTCTGAGAGAGAACATTGTCGCACATCCCTCTGAGAGAGAACATTGTCACACATCCCTCTGAGAGAGAACATTGTCGCACATCCCTTTGAGAGAGAACATTGTCGCACATCTGTCTGAGAGAGAACATTGTCGCGCATCCGTCTGAGAGAGAACATTGTCGCACATCCGTCTGAGAGAGAACATTGTCGCATATCCCTCTGAGAGAGAACATTGTCGCACATCCCTCTGAGAGAGAACATTGTCGCACATCCGTCTGAGAGAGAACATTGTCGCACATCCGCCTGAGAGAGAACATTGACGCACATCCCTCTGAGAGAGAACATTGTCGCACATCCGTCTGAGAGAGAACATTGTCGCACATCCGTCTGAGAGAGAACGTTGTCACACATCCCTCTGAGAGAGAACATTGTCGCACATCCATCTGAGAGAGAACGTTGTCACACCTCCCTCTGAGAGAGAACATTGTCGCACATCCCTCTGAGAGAGAACATTGTCACACATCCCTCTGAGAGAGAACATTGTCGCACATCCCTCTGAGAGAGAACATTGTCGCACATCCGTCTGAGAGAGAACATTGTCGCACATCCGTCTGAGAGAGAACATTGACGCACATCCCTCTGAGAGAGAACATTGTCGCACATCCGTCTGAGAGAGAACATTGTCACACATCCCTCTGAGAGAGAACATTGACGCACATCCCTCTGAGAGAGAACATTGTCGCACATCCGTCTGAGAGAGAACATTGTCGCACATCCGTCTGAGAGAGAACATTGACGCACATCCCTCTGAGAGAGAACATTGTCGCACATCCCTGTGAGAGAGAACATTGTCGCACATCCGTCTGAGAGAGAACATAGTTGCACATCCGTCTGAGAGAGAACATTGTCGCACATCCGTCTGAGAGAGAACATTGTCGCACATCCCTCTGAGAGAGAACATTGTCGCACATCCCTCTGAGAGAGAACATTGTCGCACATCCGTCTGAGAGAGAACATTGTCGCACATCCCTCTGAGAGAGAACATTGTCGCACTTCCCTCTAAGAGAGATCATTGTCGCACATCCCTCTGAGAGAGAACATTGTCGCACATCCGTCTGAGAGAGAAAATTATTCGCACATCCGTCTGAGAGAGAACATTGTCGCACATCCCTCTGAGTGAGAACATTGACGCACATCCGTCTGAGAGAGAACATTGTCGCACATCCGTCTGAGAGAGAACATTGTCGCACATCCCTCTGAGAGAGAACATTGATGCACATCCCTCTGAGAGAGAACATTGTCACACATCCACCTGAGGGAGAACAGTGTCGCACATCCCTCTGAGAGAGAACATTGTCGCACCGCCCTCTGAGAGAGAACATTGTCGCACATCCCTCTGAGAGAGAACATTGTCGCACATCCGTCTGAGAGAGAACATTATCGCACATCCGTCTGAGAGAGAACATTGTCACACATCCCTCTGAGAGAGAACATTTTCGCACATCCGTCTGAGAGAGAACATTGTCGCACATCCTTCTGAGAGAGAACATTGTCACACATCCCTCTGAGAGAGAACATTGTCGCACATCCCTCTGAGAGAGAACATTGTCGCACATCCGTCTGAGAGAGAACATTGTCGCACATCCGTCTGAGAGAGAACATTGTCGCACATCCCTCTGAGAGAGAACATTGTCGCACATCCGTCTGAGAGAGAACATTGTCGCACATCAGTCTGAGAGAGAACATTGTCGCACATCCCTCTGAGAGAGAACATTGTCGCACATCCGTCTGAGAGAGAACATTGACGCACATCCGTCTGAGAGAGAACATTGTCGCACATCCCTCTGAAAGAGAACATTGTCGCACATCCGTCTGAGAGAGAACATTGTCGCACATCCGTCTGAGAGAGAACATTGTCGCACATCCCTCTGAGAGAGAACATTGTCGCACATCCGTCTGAGAGAGCACATTGACGCACATCCGTCTGAGAGAGAACATTGTCGCACATCCCTCTGAGAGAGAACATTGTCGCACATCCCTCTCAGAGAGAACATTGTCGCACATCCGTCTGAGAGAGAACATTGACGCACATCCGTCTGAGAGAGAAGATTGTCGCACATCCCTCTGAGAGAGAACATTGTCGCACATCTCTCTGAGAGAGAACATTGTCGCACATCCCTCTGAGAGAGAACTTTGTCGCACATCCCTCTGAGAGAGAACATTGTCGCTCATCCATCTGAGAGAGAACATTGTCGCACATCCCTCTGAGAGAGAACATTGTCGCACATCCCTCTGAGAGAGAACATTGTCGCACATCCGTCTGAGAGAGAACATTGTCGCACATCCGTCTGAGAGAGAACATTGTCGCACATCCCTCTGAGAGAGAACATTGTCGCACATCCGTCTGAGAGAGAACATTGTCGCACATCAGTCTGAGAGAGAACATTGTCGCACATCCCTCTGAGAGAGAACATTGTCGCACATCCGTCTGAGAGAGAACATTGACGCACATCCCTCTGAGAGAGAACATTGTCGCACATCCGTCTGAGAGAGAACATTGTCGCACATCAGTCTGAGAGAGAACATTGTCGCACATCCCTCTGAGAGAGAACATTGTCGCACATCCGTCTGAGAGAGAACATTGACGCACATCCGTCTGAGAGAGAACATTGTCGCACATCCCTCTGAAAGAGAACATTGTCGCACATCCGTCTGAGAGAGAACATTGTCGCACATCCGTCTGAGAGAGAACATTGTCGCACATCCCTCTGAGAGAGAACATTGTCGCACATCCGTCTGAGAGAGCACATTGACGCACATCCGTCTGAGAGAGAACATTGTCGCACATCCCTCTGAGAGAGAACATTGTCGCACATCCCTCTCAGAGAGAACATTGTCGCACATCCGTCTGAGAGAGAACATTGACGCACATCCGTCTGAGAGAGAAGATTGTCGCACATCCCTCTGAGAGAGAACATTGTCGCACATCTCTCTGAGAGAGAACATTGTCGCACATCCCTCTGAGAGAGAACTTTGTCGCACATCCCTCTGAGAGAGAACATTGTCGCTCATCCATCTGAGAGAGAACATTGTCGCACATCCCTCTGAGAGAGAACATTGTCGCACATCCGTCTGAGAGAGAACATTGTCGCACATCCGTCTGAGAGAGAACATTGTCGCACATCCCTCTGAGAGAGAACATTGTCGCACATCCACCTGCGAGAGAACATTGTCGCACATCCGTCTGAGTGAGAACATTGTCGCACATCCATCTGAGAGAGAACATTGTCGCACATCCGTCTGAGAGAGAACATTGACGCACATCCGTCTGAGAGAGAACATTGACACACATCGATCTGAGAGAGAACATTGTCGCACATCCATCTGAGTGAGAACATTATCGCACATCCCTCTGAGAGAGAACATTGTAGCACATCCACCTGCGAGACAACATTGTCGCACAGCCGTCTGAGAGAGAACATTGTCGCACATCCATCTGAGAGAGAACATTGTCGCACATCCGTCTCAGAGAGAACATTGTCGCACATCCCTCTGAGAGAGAACATTGACGCACATCCGCCTGAGAGAGAACATTGACACACATCCATCTGAGAGAGAACATTGTCGCACATCCCTCTGAGTGAGAACATTATCGCACATCCCTCTGAGAGAGAACATTGTCGCACATCCACCTGCGAGAGAACATTGTCGCACATCCGTCTGAGAGAGAACATTGTCGCACATCCATCTGAGAGAGAACATTGTCGCACATCCTTCTGAGAGAGAACATTGTCGCACATCCCTCTGAGAGAGAACATTGTCGCACATCCGTCTGAGAGAGAACATTATCGCACATCCCTCTGAGAGAGAACATTGTCGCACATCCGTCTGAGAGAGAACATTGTCGCACATCCCTCTGAGAGAGAACATTGTCGCACATCCCGCTGAGAGAGAACATTGACGCACATCCGTCTGAGAGAGAACATTGTCGCACATCCCTCTGAGAGAGAACATTGTCGCACATCCCGCTGAGAGAGAACATTGACGCACATCCGTCTGAGAGAGAACATTGTCGCACATCCGTCTGAGAGTGAACATTGTCGCACATCCGTCTGAGAGAGAACTTTGTCGCACATCCATCTGAGAGAGAACATTGTCACACATCCCTCTGAGAGAGAACATTGTCACACATCCCTCTGAGAGAGAACATTGACGCACATCCATCTCAGAGAGAGCATTGTCGCACATCCCTCTGAGAGAGAACATTGTCGCACATCCCTCTGAGAGAGAACGTTGTCACACATCCAGCTGAGGGAGAACAGAGACGCACATCCCTCTGAGAGAGAACATTGTCGCACATCCCTCTGTGAGAGAACATTGTCGCACATCCGTCTGAGAGAGAACATTGTCGCACATCCGTCTGAGAGAGAACATTGTCGCACATCCATCTGAGAGAGATCATTGTCGCACATCCACCTGAGGGAGAACATTGTCGCACATCCGTCTGAGAGAGAACATTGTCGCACCGCCCTCTGAGAGAGAACATTGTCGCACATCCCTCTGAGAGAGAACATTGTCGCACATCCGTCTGAGAGAGAACATTATCGCACATCCGTCTGAGAGAGAACATTGTCACACATCCCTCTGAGAGAGAACATTTTCGCACATCCGTCTGAGAGAGAACATTGTCGCACATCCTTCTGAGAGAGAACATTGTCACACATCCCTCTGAGAGAGAACATTGTCGCACATCCCTCTGAGAGAGAACATTGTCGCACATCCGTCTGAGAGAGAACATTGTCGCACATCCGTCTGAGAGAGAACATTGTCGCACATCCCTCTGAGAGAGAACATTGTCGCACATCCGTCTGAGAGAGAACATTGTCGCACATCAGTCTGAGAGAGAACATTGTCGCACATCCCTCTGAGAGAGAACATTGTCGCACATCCGTCTGAGAGAGAACATTGACGCGCATCCGTCTGAGAGAGAACATTGTCGCACATCCCTCTGAAAGAGAACATTGTCGCACATCCGTCTGAGAGAGAACATTGTCGCACATCCGTCTGAGAGAGAACATTGTCGCACATCCCTCTGAGAGAGAACATTGTCGCACATCCGTCTGAGAGAGCACATTGACGCACATCCGTCTGAGAGAGAACATTGTCGCACATCCCTCTGAGAGAGAACATTGTCGCACATCCCTCTCAGAGAGAACATTGTCGCACATCCGTCTGAGAGAGAACATTGACGCACATCCGTCTGAGAGAGAAGATTGTCGCACATCCCTCTGAGAGAGAACATTGTCGCACATCTCTCTGAGAGAGAACATTGTCGCACATCCCTCTGAGAGAGAACTTTGTCGCACATCCCTCTGAGAGAGAACATTGTCGCTCATCCATCTGAGAGAGAACATTGTCGCACATCCCTCTGAGAGAGAACATTGTCGCACATCCGTCTGAGAGAGAAGATTGTCGCACATCCGTCTGAGAGAGAACATTGTCGCACATCCCTCTGAGAGAGAACATTGTCGCACATCCACCTGCGAGAGAACATTGTCGCACATCCGTCTGAGTGAGAACATTGTCGCACATCCATCTGAGAGAGAACATTGTCGCACATCCGTCTGAGAGAGAACATTGACGCACATCCGTCTGAGAGAGAACATTGACACACATCGATCTGAGAGAGAACATTGTCGCACATCCATCTGAGTGAGAACATTATCGCACATCCCTCTGAGAGAGAACATTGTAGCACATCCACCTGCGAGACAACATTGTCGCACAGCCGTCTGAGAGAGAACATTGTCGCACATCCATCTGAGAGAGAACATTGTCGCACATCCGTCTCAGAGAGAACATTGTCGCACATCCCTCTGAGAGAGAACATTGACGCACATCCGCCTGAGAGAGAACATTGACACACATCCATCTGAGAGAGAACATTGTCGCACATCCCTCTGAGTGAGAACATTATCGCACATCCCTCTGAGAGAGAACATTGTCGCACATCCACCTGCGAGAGAACATTGTCGCACATCCGTCTGAGAGAGAACATTGTCGCACATCCATCTGAGAGAGAACATTGTCGCACATCCTTCTGAGAGAGAACATTGTCGCACATCCCTCTGAGAGAGAACATTGTCGCACATCCGTCTGAGAGAGAACATTATCGCACATCCCTCTGAGAGAGAACATTGTCGCACATCCGTCTGAGAGAGAACATTGTCGCACATCCCTCTGAGAGAGAACATTGTCGCACATCCCGCTGAGAGAGAACATTGACGCACATCCGTCTGAGAGAGAACATTGTCGCACATCCCTCTGAGAGAGAACATTGTCGCACATCCCGCTGAGAGAGAACATTGACGCACATCCGTCTGAGAGAGAACATTGTCGCACATCCGTCTGAGAGTGAACATTGTCGCACATCCGTCTGAGAGAGAACTTTGTCGCACATCCATCTGAGAGAGAACATTGTCACACATCCCTCTGAGAGAGAACATTGTCACACATCCCTCTGAGAGAGAACATTGACGCACATCCATCTCAGAGAGAGCATTGTCGCACATCCCTCTGAGAGAGAACATTGTCGCACATCCCTCTGAGAGAGAACGTTGTCACACATCCACCTGAGGGAGAACAGAGACGCACATCCCTCTGAGAGAGAACATTGTCGCACATCCCTCTGTGAGAGAACATTGTCGCACATCCGTCTGAGAGAGAACATTGTCGCACATCCGTCTGAGAGAGAACATTGTCGCACATGCATCTGAGAGAGATCATTGTCGCACATCCACCTGAGGGAGAACATTGTCGCACATCCGTCTGAGAGAGAACATTGTCGCACATCCGTCTGAGAGAGAACATTGTCGGACATCCCTCTGAGAGAGAACATTGTCGCACATCCCTCTGAGAGAGAACATTGTCACACATCCCTCTGAGAGAGAACATTGTCACACATCCCTCTGAGAGAGAACATTGTCGCACATCCGTCTGAGAGAGAACATTGTCGCACATCCCTCTGAAAGAGAACATTGTCGCACATCCGTCTGAGAGAGAACATTGACGCACATCCATCTGAGAGAGAACATTGTCACACATCCCTCTGAGAGAGAACATTGTCGCACATCCATCTGAGAGAGAACATTGTCGCACATCCCTCTGAGAGAGAACATTGTCGCACATCCGTCTGAGAGAGAACATTGACGCACATCCGTCTGAGAGAGAACATTGTCGCACATCCCTCTGAAAGAGAACATTGTCACACATCCCTCTGAGAGAGAACATTGTCGCACATCCCTCTGAGAGAGAACATTGTCACACATCCCTCTGAGAGAGAACATTGTCGCACATCCCTCTGAGAGAGAACATTGTCGCACATCTGTCTGAGAGAGAACATTGTCGCGCATCCGTCTGAGAGAGAACATTGTCGCACATCCGTCTGAGAGAGAACATTGTCGCATATCCCTCTGAGAGAGAACATTGTCGCACATCCCTCTGAGAGAGAACATTGTCGCACATCCGTCTGAGAGAGAACATTGTCGCACATCCGCCTGAGAGAGAACATTGACGCACATCCCTCTGAGAGAGAACATTGTCGCACATCCGTCTGAGAGAGAACATTGTCGCACATCCGTCTGAGAGAGAACGTTGTCACACATCCCTCTGAGAGAGAACATTGTCGCACATCCATCTGAGAGAGAACGTTGTCACACCTCCCTCTGAGAGAGAACATTGTCGCACATCCCTCTGAGAGAGAACATTGTCACACATCCCTCTGAGAGAGCGGATTGTCGCACATCCCACTGAGAGAGAACATTGTCGCACATCCGTCTGAGAGAGAACATTGACGCACATCCCTCTGAGAGAGAACATTGTCGCACATCCCAATGAGAGAGAACATTGTCGCACATCCGTCTGAGAGAGAACATTGACGCACATCCCTCTGAGAGAGAACATTGACGCACATCCCTGTGAGAGAGAACATTGTCGCACATCCCTCTGAGAGAGAGGATTGTCGCACATCCGTCTGAGAGAGAACATTGTCGCACATCCGTCTGAGAGAGAACATTGACGCACATCCCTGTGAGAGAGAACATTGTCGCACATCCGCCTGAGAGAGAACATTGTCGCACATCCGTCTGAGAGAGAACATTGTTGCACATCCGTCTGAGAGAGAACATTGTCGCACATCCGTCTGAGAGAGAACATTGTCGCACATCCCTCTGAGAGAGAACATTGTCGCACATCCGTCTGAGAGAGAACATTGTCGCACATCCGTCTGAGAGAGAACATTGTCGCACATCCGTCTGAGAGAGAACATTGTCGCACATCCGTCTGAGAGAGAACATTGTCGCACATCCCTCTGAGAGAGAACATTGTCGCACATCCGTCTGAGAGAGAACATTGTTGCACATCCGTCTGAGAGAGAACATTGTCGCACATCCGTCTGAGAGAGAACATTGTCGCACATCCCTCTGAGAGAGAAATTTGTCGCACATCCCTCTGAGAGAGAACATTGTCGCACATCCGTCTGAGAGAGAACATTGTCGCACATCCCTCTGAGAGAGAACATTGTCGCACTTCCCTCTAAGAGAGATCATTGTCGCACATCCCTCTGAGAGAGAACATTGTCGCACATCCCTCTGAGAGAGAACATTGTTGCACAACCGTCTGAGAGAGAACATTGATGCACATCCGTCTGAGAGACAACATTGTCGCACATCCGTCCGAGAGAGAACATTGTCGCACATCCCTCTGAGTGAGAACATTGTCGCACATCCGTCTGAGAGAGAACATTGTCGCACATCCCTCTGAGTGAGAACATTGTCGCACATCCGTCTGAGAGAGAACATTGTCACACATCCCTCTGAGTGAGAACATTGTCGCACATCCCTCTGAGAGATAACATTGTCGCACATCCGTCTGAGAGAGAACATTGTCGCACATCCCTCTGAGTGAGAACATTGTCGCACATCCGTCTGAGAGAGAACATTGTCGCACATTCCTCTGAGAGAGAACATTGTCGCACATCCGTCTGAGAGAGAAAATTATTCGCACATCCGTCTGAGAGAGACCATTGTCGCACATCCCTCTGAGTGAGAACATTGACGCACATCCGTCTGAGAGAGAACATTGTCGCACATCCGTCTGAGAGAGAACATTGTCGCACATCCCTCTGAGAGAGAACATTGATGCACATCCATCTGAGAGAGATCATTGTCGCACATCCCTCTGAGAGAGAACATTGTCACACATCCATCTGAGGGAGAACAGTGTCGCACATCCCTCTGAGAGAGAACATTGTCGCACCGCCCTCTGAGAGAGAACATTGTCGCACATCCCTCTGAGAGAGAACATTGTCGCACATCCGTCTGAGAGAGAACATTATCGCACATCCGTCTGAGAGAGAACATTTTCGCACATACGTCTGAGAGAGAACATTGTCGCACATCCTTCTGAGAGAGAACATTGTCACACATCCCTCTGAGAGAGAACATTGTCGCACATCCCTCTGAGAGAGAACATTGTCGCACATCCGTCTGAGAGAGAACATTGTCGCACATCCGTCTGAGAGAGAACATTGTCGCACATCCCTCTGAGAGAGAACATTGTCGCACATCCGTCTGAGAGAGAACATTGTCGCACATCCGTCTGAGAGAGAACATTGTCGCACATCCCTCTGAGAGAGAACTTTGTCGCACATCCCTCTGAGAGAGAACATTGTCGCACATCCATCTGAGAGAGAACATTGTCGCACATCCCTCTGAGAGGGAACATTGTCGCACATCCGTCTGAGAGAGAACATTGTCGCACATCCGTCTGAGAGAGAACATTGTCGCACATCCCTCTGAGAGAGAACATTGTCGCATATCCACCTGCGAGAGAACATTGTCGCACATCCGTCTGAGTGAGAACATTGTCGCACATCCATCTGAGAGAGAACATTGTCGCACATCCGTCTGAGAGAGAACATTGACGCACATCCGTCTGAGAGAGAACATTGACACACATCGATCTGAGAGAGAACATTGTCGCACATCCATCTGAGTGAGAACATTATCGCACATCCCTCTGAGAGAGAACATTGTAGAACATCCACCTGCGAGACAACATTGTCGCACAGCCGTCTGAGAGAGAACATTGTCGCACATCCATCTGAGAGAGAACATTGTCGCACATCCGTCTCAGAGAGAACATTGTCGCACATCCCTCTGAGAGAGAACATTGACGCACATCCGCCTGAGAGAGAACATTGACACACATCCATCTGAGAGAGAACATTGTCGCACATCCCGCTGAGTGAGAACATTATCGCACATCCCTCTGAGAGAGAACATTGTCGCACATCCACCTGCGAGAGAACATTGTCGCACATCCGTCTGAGAGAGGAAACTGTCGCACATCCATCTGAGAGAGAACATTGTCGCACATTCTTCTGAGAGAGAACATTGTCGCACATCCCTCTGAGAGAGAACATTGTCGCACATCCGTCTGAGAGAGAACATTATCGCACATCCCTCTGAGAGAGAACATTGTCGCACATCCGTCTGAGAGAGAACATTGTCGCACATCCATCTGAGAGAGAACATTGTCGCACATCCGTCTGAGAGAGAACATTGTCGCACATCCCTCTGAGAGAGAACATTGTCGCACATCCCGCTGAGAGAGAACATTGACGCACATCCGTCTGAGAGAGAACATTGTCGCACATCCCTCTGAGAGAGAACATTGTCGCACATCCCGCTGAGAGAGAACATTGACGCACATCCGTCTGAGAGAGAACATTGTCGCACATCCGTCTGAGAGTGAACATTGTCGCACATCCGTCTGAGAGAGAACTTTGTCGCACATCCATCTGAGAGAGAACATTGACGCACATCCGTCTGAGGGAGAACATTGTCGCACATCCGTCTGAGAGAGAACATTGTCGCACATCCGTCTGAGAGAGAACATTGTCGCACATCCCTCTGAGAGAGAACATTGACGCACATCCCTCTGAGAGAGAACATTGACGCACATCCATCTCAGAGAGAGCATTGTCGCACATCCGACTGAGAGAGAACATTGTCGCACATCCCTCTGAGAGAGAACGTTGTCACACATCCATCTGAGGGAGAACAGAGACGCACATCCCTCTGAGAGAGAACATTGTCGCACATCCCTCTGTGAGAGAACATTGTCGCACATCCGTCTGAGAGAGAACATTGTCGCACATCCATCTGAGAGAGATCATTGTCGCACATCCACCTGAGGGAGAACATTGTCGCACATCCGTCTGAGAGAGAACATTGTCGCACATCCGTATGAGAGAGTACATTGTCGGACATCCCTCTGAGAGAGAACATTGTCGCACATCCCTCTGAGAGAGAACATTGTCACACATCCCTCTGAGAGAGAACATTGTCGCACATCCGTCTGAGAGAGAACATTGTCGCACATCCCTCTGAAAGAGAACATTGTCGCACATCCGTCTGAGAGAGAACATTGACGCACATCCCTCTGAGAGAGAACATTGTCACACATCCCTCTGAGAGAGAACATTGTCGCACATCCATCTGAGAGAGAACATTGTCGCACATCCCTCTGAGAGAGAACATTGTCGCACATCCGTCTGAGAGAGAACATTGACGCACATCCGTCTGAGAGAGAACATTGTCGCACATCGCTCTGAAAGAGAACATTGTCGCACATCCCTCTGAGAGAGAACATTGTCGCACATCCCTCTGAGAGAGAACATTGTCACACATCCGCCTGAGAGAGAACATTGTCGCACATCCGTCTGAGAGAGAACATTGTCACACATCCCTCTGAGAGAGAACATTGTCGCACATCTGTCTGAGAGAGAACATTGTCGCGCATCCGTCTGAGAGAGAACATTGTCGCACATCCGTCTGAGAGAGAACATTGTCGCATATCCCTCTGAGAGAGAACATTGTCGCACATCCCTCTGAGAGAGAACATTGTCGCACATCCGTCTGAGAGAGAACATTGTCGCACATCCGCCTGAGAGAGAACATTGACGCACATCCCTCTGAGAGAGAACATTGTCGCACATCCGTCTGAGAGAGAACATTGTCGCACATCCGTCTGAGAGAGAACGTTGTCACACATCCCTCTGAGAGAGAACATTGTCGCACATCCATCTGAGAGAGAACGTTGTCACACATCCCTCTGAGAGAGAACATTGTCGCACATCCATCTGAGAGAGAACGTTGTCACACATCCCTCTGAGAGAGAACATTGTCGCACTTCCCTCTGAGAGAGAACATTGTCACACATCCCTCTGAGAGAGAACATTGACGCACATCCCTCTGAGAGAGAACATTGTCGCACATCCCTCTGAGAGAGAACATTGTCGCACATCCGTCTGAGAGAGAACATTGACGCACATCCCTCTGAGAGAGAACATTGTCGCACATCCGTCTGAGAGAGAACATTGTCGCACATCCGTCTGAGAGAGAACTTTGTCGCACATCCATCTGAGAGAGCACATTGACGCACATCCCTCTGAGAGAGAACATTGTCGCACATCCCTGTGAGAGAGAACATTGTCGCACATCCGCCTGAGAGATAACGTTGACGCACATCCCTCTGAGAGAGAACATTGTCGCACATCCGTCTGAGAGAGAACATTGTTGCACATCCGTCTGAGAGAGAACATTGTCGCACATCCGTCTGAGAGAGAACATTGTCGCACATCCCTCTGAGAGAGAACATTGTCGCACATCCCTCTGAGAGAGAACATTGTCGCACATCCGTCTGAGAGAGAACATTGTCGCACATCCCTCTGAGAGAGAACATTGTCGCACTTCCCTCTAAGAGAGATCATTGTCGCACATCCCTCTGAGAGAGAACATTGTCGCACATCCCTCTGAGAGAGAACATTGTTGCACAACCGTCTGAGAGAGAACATTGATGCACATCCGTCTGAGAGACAACATTGTCGCACATCCGTCCGAGAGAGAACATTGTCGCACATCCCTCTGAGTGAGAACATTGTCACACATCCCTCTGAGTGAGAACATTGTCGCACATCCATCTGAGAGAGAACATTGTCGCACATCCCTCTGAGTGAGAACATTGTCACACATCCCTCTGAGTGAGAACATTGTCGCACATCCATCTGAGAGAGAACATTGTCGCACATCCCTCTGAGTGAGAACATTGTCGCACATCCGTCTGAGAGAGAACATTGTCGCACATCCCTCTGAGAGAGAACATTGTCGCACATCCGTCTGAGAGAGAAAATTATTCGCACATCCGTCTGAGAGAGAACATTGTCGCACATCCCTCTGAGTGAGAACATTGACGCACATCCGTCTGAGAGAGAACATTGTCGCACATCCGTCTGAGAGAGAACATTGTCGCACATCCCTCTGAGAGAGAACATTGTAGAACATCCACCTGCGAGACAACATTGTCGCACAGCCGTCTGAGAGAGAACATTGTCGCACATCCATCTGAGAGAGAACATTGTCGCACATCCGTCTGAGAGAGAACATTGACGCACATCCGTCTGAGAGAGAACATTGTCGCACATCCCTCTGAGAGAGAACATTGTCGCACATCCCTCTGAGTGAGAACATTGTCGCACATCCGTCTGAGAGAGAACATTGTCGCACATCCCTCTGAGAGAGAACATTGTCGCACATCCCTCTGAGTGAGAACATTGTCGCACATCCCTCTGAGAGAGAACATTGTCGCACATCCCTCTGAGTGAGAACATTGTCGCACATCCGTCTGAGAGAGAACATTGTCGCACATCCATCTGAGAGAGAACATTGTCGCACATCCGTCTGAGAGAGAACATTGTCGCACATCCGTCTCAGAGAGAACATTGACGCACATCCGTCTGAGAGATAACATTGTCGCACATCCCTCTGAGTGAGAACATTGTCGCACATCCGTCTGAGAGAGAACATTGTCGCACATCCCTCTGAGAGAGAACATTGTCGCACATCCGTCTGAGAGAGAAAATTATTCGCACATCCGTCTGAGAGAGAACATTGTCGCACATCCCTCTGAGTGAGAACATTGACGCACATCCGTCTGAGAGAGAACATTGTCGCACATCCGTCTGAGAGAGAACATTGTCGCACATCCCTCTGAGAGAGAACATTGTAGAACATCCACCTGCGAGACAACATTGTCGCACAGCCGTCTGAGAGAGAACATTGTCGCACATCCCTCTGAGAGAGAACATTGACGCACATCCGCCTGAGAGAGAACATTGACACACATCCATCTGAGAGAGAACATTGTCGCACATCCCGCTGAGTGAGAACATTATCGCACATCCCTCTGAGAGAGAACATTGTCGCACATCCACCTGCGAGAGAACATTGTCGCACATCCGTCTGAGAGAGAACATTGTCGCACATCCATCTGAGAGAGAACATTGTCGCACATCCTTCTGAGAGAGAACATTGTCGCACATCCCTCTGAGAGAGAACATTGTCGCACATCCGTCTGAGAGAGAACATTATCGCACATCCCTCTGAGAGAGAACATTGTCGCACATCCGTCTGAGAGAGAACATTGTCGCACATCCATCTGAGAGAGAACATTGTCGCACATCCGTCTGAGAGAGAACATTGTCGCACATCCCTCTGAGAGAGAACATTGTCGCACATCCCGCTGAGAGAGAACATTGACGCACATCCGTCTGAGAGAGAACATTGTCGCACATCCCTCTGAGAGAGAACATTGTCGCACATCCCGCTGAGAGAGAACATTGACGCACATCCGTCTGAGAGAGAACATTGTCGCACATCCGTCTGAGAGTGAACATTGTCGCACATCCGTCTGAGAGAGAACTTTGTCGCACATCCATCTGAGAGAGAACATTGACGCACATCCGTCTGAGGGAGAACATTGTCGCACATCCCTCTGAGAGAGAACATTGTCACACATCCCTCTGAGAGAGAACATTGACGCACATCCATCTCAGAGAGAACATTGTCGCACATCCGTATGAGAGAGTACATTGTCGGACATCCCTCTGAGAGAGAACATTGTCGCACATCCCTCTGAGAGAGATCATTGTCACACATCCCTCTGAGAGAGAACATTGTCGCACATCCATCTGAGAGAGAATATTGTCGCACATCCACCTGAGGGAGAACATTGTCGCACATCCGTCTGAGAGAGAACATTGTCGCACATCCGTATGAGAGAGTACATTGTCGGACATCCCTCTGAGAGAGAACATTGTCGCACATCCGTCTGAGAGAGAACATTGTCGCACATCCCTCTGAAAGAGAACATTGTCGCACATCCGTCTGAGAGAGAACATTGACGCACATCCCTCTGAGAGAGAACATTGTCACACATCCCTCTGAGAGAGAACATTGTCGCACATCCATCTGAGAGAGAACATTGTCGCACATCCCTCTGAGAGAGAACATTGTCGCACATCCGTCTGAGAGAGAACATTGACGCACATCCGTCTGAGAGAGAACATTGTCACACATCCGTCTGAGAGAGAACATTGTCGCACATCCCTCTGAAAGAGAACATTGTCGCACATCCACCTGAGGGAGAACATTGTCGCACATCCGTCTGAGAGAGAACATTGTCGCACATCCGTCTGAGAGAGAACATTGTCGCACATCCCTCTGAAAGAGAACATTGTCGCACATCCAACTGAGGGAGAACATTGTCGCACATCCGTCTGAGAGAGAATATTGTCGCACATTCCTCTGAGAGAGAACATTGTCGCACATCCCTCTGAGAGAGAACATTGTCACACATCCCTCTGAGAGAGAACATTGTCGCACATCCCTCTGAGAGAGAACATTGTCGCACATCTGTCTGAGAGAGAACATTGTCGCGCATCCGTCTGAGAGAGAACATTGTCGCACATCCGTCTGAGAGAGAACATTGTCGCATATCCCTCTGAGAGAGAACATTGTCGCACATCCCTCTGAGAGAGAACATTGTCGCACATCCGTCTGAGAGAGAACATTGACGCACATCCCTCTGAGAGAGAACATTGTCGCACATCCGTCTGAGAGAGAACATTGTCGCACATCCGTCTGAGAGAGAACGTTGTCACACATCCCTCTGAGAGAGAACATTGTCGCACATCCATCTGAGAGAGAACGTTGTCACACCTCCCTCTGAGAGAGAACATTGTCGCACATCCCTCTGAGAGAGAACATTGTCACACATCCCTCTGAGAGAGAACATTGTCGCACATCCGTCTGAGAGAGAACATTGTCGCACATCCCTCTGAGAGAGAACATTGTCGCACATCCCTCTGAGAGAGAACATTGTCGCACATCCACCTGAGAGAGAACATTGTCGCACATCCCTCTGAGAGAGAACATTGTCGCACATCCCTCTGAGAGAGAACATTGTCGCACATCCCTCTGAGAGAGAACATTGTCGCACATCCGTCTGAGAGAGAACATTGACGCACATCCCTCTGAGAGAGAACATTGTCGCACATCCCTCTGAGAGAGCGGATTGTCGCACATCCCACTGAGAGAGAACATTGTCGCACATCCGTCTGAGAGAGAACATTGTCGCACATCCGTCTGAGAGAGCACATTGACGCACATCCCTCTGAGAGAGAACATTGTCGCACATCCCTGTGAGAGAGAACATTGTCGCACATCCGCCTGAGAGATAACGTTGACGCACATCCCTCTGAGAGAGAACATTGTCGCACATCCGTCTGAGAGAGAACATTGTTGCACATCCGTCTGAGAGAGAACATTGTCGCACATCCGTCTGAGAGAGAACTTTGTCGCACATCCATCTGAGAGAGAACATTGACGCACATCCGTCTGAGGGAGAACATTGTCGCACATCCCTCTGAGAGAGAACATTGTCACACATCCGTCTGAGAGAGAACATTGACGCACATCCCTCTGAGAGAGAACATTGTCACACATCCCTCTGAGAGAGAACATTGTCGCACATCCATCTGAGAGAGAACATTGTCGCACATCCCTCTGAGAGAGAACATTGTCGCACATCCGTCTGAGAGAGAACATTGACGCACATCCGTCTGAGAGAGAACATTGTCGCACATCCCTCTGAAAGAGAACATTGTCGCACATCCACCTGAGGGAGAACATTGTCGCACATCCGTCTGAGAGAGAACATTGTCGCACATCCGTCTGAGAGAGAACATTGTCGCACATCCCTCTGAAAGAGAACATTGTCGCACATCCACCTGAGGGAGAACATTGTCGCACATCCGTCTGAGAGAGAACATTGTCGCACATCCCTCTGAGAGAGAACATTGTCGCACATCCCTCTGAGAGAGAACATTGTCACACATCCCTCTGAGAGAGAACATTGTCGCACATCCCTCTGAGAGAGAACATTGTCGCACATCTGTCTGAGAGAGAACATTGTCGCACATCCCTCTGAGAGAGAACATTGTCGCACATCCGTCTGAGAGAGAACATTGTCGCACATCCGTCTGAGAGAGAACATTGTCGCATATCCCTCTGAGAGAGAACATTGTCGCACATCCCTCTGAGAGAGAACATTGTCGCACATCCGTCTGAGAGAGAACATTGACGCACATCCCTCTGAGAGAGAACATTGTCGCACATCCGTCTGAGAGAGAACATTGTCGCACATCCGTCTGAGAGAGAACGTTGTCACACATCCCTCTGAGAGAGAACATTGTCGCACATCCATCTGAGAGAGAGCGTTGTCACACCTCCCTCTGAGAGAGAACATTGTCGCACATCCCTCTGAGAGAGAACATTGTCACACATCCCTCTGAGAGAGAACATTGTCGCACATCCGTCTGAGAGAGAACATTGTCGCACATCCCTCTGAGAGAGAACATTGTCGCACATCCGTCTGAGAGAGAACATTGACGCACATCCCTCTGAGAGAGAACATTGTCGCACATCCCTGTGAGAGAACGTTGTCACACCTCCCTCTGAGAGAGAACATTGTCGCACATCCCTCTGAGAGAGAACATTGTCACACATCCCTCTGAGAGAGCGGATTGTCGCACATCCCACTGAGAGAGAACATTGTCGCACATCCGTCTGAGAGAGAACATTGTCGCACATCCGTCTGAGAGAGCACATTGACGCACATCCCTCTGAGAGAGAACATTGTCGCACATCCCTGTGAGAGAGAACATTGTCGCACATCCGCCTGAGAGATAACGTTGACGCACATCCCTCTGAGAGAGAACATTGTCGCACATTCGTCTGAGAGAGAACATTGTTGCACATCCGTCTGAGAGAGAACATTGTCGCACATCCGTCTGAGAGAGAACATTGTCGCACATCCCTCTGAGAGAGAACATTGTCGCACATCCCTCTGAGAGAGAACATTGTCGCACATCCGTCTGAGAGAGAACATTGTCGCACATCCCTCTGAGAGAGAACATTGTCGCACTTCCCTCTAAGAGAGATCATTGTCGCACATCCCTCTGAGAGAGAACATTGTCGCACATCCCTCTGAGAGAGAACATTGTTGCACAACCGTCTGAGAGAGAACATTGATGCACATCCGTCTGAGAGACAACATTGTTGCACATCCGTCCGAGAGAGAACATTGTCGCACATCCCTCTGAGAGAGAACATTATCGCACATCCCTCTGAGAGAGAACATTGTCGCACATCCGTCTGAGAGAGAACATTGTCGCACATCCCTCTGAGTGAGAACATTGTCGCACATCCGTCTGAGAGAGAACATTGTCGCACATCCCTCTGAGTGAGAACATTGTCGCACATCCGTCTGAGAGAGAACATTGTCACACATCCCTCTGAGTGAGAACATTGTCGCACATCCATCTGAGAGAGAACATTGTCGCACATCCCTCTGAGTGAGAACATTGTCGCACATCCCTCTGAGAGAGAACATTGTCGCACATCCATCTGAGAGAGAACATTGTTGCACATCCCTCTGAGAGAGAACATTGTCGCACATCCCTCTGAGAGAGAACATTGTCGCACATCCGTCTGAGAGAGAAAATTATTCGCACATCCGTCTGAGAGAGAACATTGTCGCACATCCCTCTGAGTGAGAACATTGACGCACATCCGTCTGAGAGAGAACATTGTCGCACATCCGTCTGAGAGAGAACATTGTCGCACATCCCTCTGAGAGAGAACATTGATGCACATCCATCTGAGAGAGAGCATTGTCGCACATCCCTCTGAGAGAGAACATTGTCACACATCCACCTGAGGGAGAACAGTGTCGCACATCCCTCTGAGAGAGAACATTGTCGCACCGCCCTCTGAGAGAGAACATTGTCGCACATCCCTCTGAGAGAGAACATTGTCGCACATCCGTCTGAGAGAGAACATTATCACACATCCGTCTGAGAGAGAACATTGTCGCACATCCCTCTGAGAGAGAACATTTTCGCACATACGTCTGAGAGAGAACATTGTCGCACATCCTTCTGAGAGAGAACATTGTCACACATCCCTCGGAGAGAGAACATTGTCGCACATCCGTCTGAGAGAGAACATTGTCGCACATCCGTCTGAGAGAGAACATTGTCGCACATCCGTCTGAGCGAGAACATTGTCACACATCCCTCTGAGAGAGAACATTGTCGCACATCCGTCTGAGAGAGCACATTGACGCACATCCGTCTGAGAGAGAACATTGTCGCACATCCCTCTGAGAGAGAACATTGTCGCACATCCCTCTCAGAGAGAACATTGTCGCACATCCGTCTGAGAGAGAACATTGACGCACATCCGTCTGAGAGAGAAGATTGTCGCACATCCCTCTGAGAGAGAACATTGTCGCACATCCCTCTGAGAGAGAACATTATCGCACATCCCTCTGAGAGAGAACTTTGTCGCACATCCCTCTGAGAGAGAACATTGTCGCACATCCATCTGAGAGAGAACATTGTCGCACATCCCTCTGAGAGGGATCATTGTCGCACATCCGTCTGAGAGAGAACATTGTCGCACATCCGTCTGAGAGAGAACATTGTCGCAC
This sequence comes from Scyliorhinus torazame, assembly GCF_047496885.1. Lineage (NCBI taxonomy): Eukaryota > Metazoa > Chordata > Chondrichthyes > Carcharhiniformes > Scyliorhinidae > Scyliorhinus > Scyliorhinus torazame. The sequence goes on from NC_092709.1 coordinate 366,431,384, forward strand.
ATCCCTCTGAGAGAGAACATTGTCGCACATCCACCTGCGAGAGAACATTGTCGCACATCCGTCTGAGTGAGAACATTGTCGCACATCCATCTGAGAGAGAACATTGTCGCACATCCGTCTGAGAGAGAACATTGACGCACATCCGTCTGAGAGAGAACATTGACACACATCGATCTGAGAGAGAACATTGTCGCACATCCATCTGAGTGAGAACATTATCGCACATCCCTCTGAGAGAGAACATTGTAGCACATCCACCTGCGAGACAACATTGTCGCACAGCCGTCTGAGAGAGAACATTGTCGCACATCCATCTGAGAGAGAACATTGTCGCACATCCGTCTCAGAGAGAACATTGTCGCACATTCCTCTGAGAGAGAACATTGACGCACATCCGCCTGAGAGAGAACATTGACACACATCCATCTGAGAGAGAACATTGTCGCACATCCCTCTGAGTGAGAACATTATCGCACATCCCTCTGAGAGAGAACATTGTCGCACATCCACCTGCGAGAGAACATTGTCGCACATCCGTCTGAGAGAGAACATTGTCGCACATCCATCTGAGAGAGAACATTGTCGCACATCCCTCTGAGAGAGAACATTGTCGCACATCCCTCTGAGAGAGAACATTGTCGCACATCCGTCTGAGAGAGAACATTGACGCACATCCACCTGCGAGAGAACATTGTCGCACATCCCTCTGAGAGAGAACATTGTCGCACATCCGTCTGAGAGAGAACATTATCTCACATCCCTCTGAGAGAGAACATTGTCGCACATCCGTCTGAGAGAGAACATTGTCGCACATCCATCTGAGAGAGAACATTGTCGCACATCCGTCTGAGAAAGAACATTGTCGCACATCCCGCTGAGAGAGAACATTGACGCACATCCGTCTGAGAGAGAACATTGTCGCACATCCCTCTGAGAGAGAACATTGTCGCACATCCCGCTGAGAGAGAACATTGACGCACATCCGTCTGAGAGAGAACATTGTCGCACATGCCTCTGAGAGAGAACATTGTCACACATCCCTCTGAGAGAGAACATTGTCGCACATCCCTCTGAGAGAGAACATTGACGCACATCCGTCTGAGAGAGAACATTGTCGCACATCCGTCTGAGAGAGAACATTGTCGCACATCCCCCTGAGAGAGAACATTGACACACATCCATCTGAGAGAGAACATTGTCGCACATCCCTCTGAGTGAGAACATTATCGCACATCCCTCTGAGAGAGAACATTGTCGCACATCCACCTGCGAGAGAACATTGTCGCACATCCGTCTGAGAGAGAACATTGTCGCACATCCATCTGAGAGAGAACATTGTCGCACATCCGTCTGAGAGAGGACATTGACGCACATCCGTCTGAGAGAGAACATTGACACACATCGATCTGAGAGAGAACATTGTCGCACATCCATCTGAATGAGAACATTATCGCACATCCCTCTGAGAGAGAACATTTTCGCACATCCGTCTGAGAGAGAACATTGTCGCACATCCATCTGAGAGAGAACATTGTCGCTCATCCACCTGAGGGAGAACATTGTCGCACATCCGTCTGAGAGAGAACATTGTCGCACATCCCTCTGAGAGAGAACATTGTCGCACATCCATCTGAGAGAGAACATTGTCGCACATCCCTCTGAGAGAGAACATTTTCGCACATCCGTCTGAGAGAGAACATTGTCGCGAATCCATCTGAGAGAGAACATTGTCACACATCCGTCTGAGAGAACATTGTCACACATCCGTCTGAGAGAGAACATTGTCGCACATCCCTCTGAGAGAACATTGTCACACATCCGTCTGAGAGAGAACATTGTCGCACATCCGTCTGAGAGAGAACATTGACGCACATCCCTCTGAGAGAGAACATTGTCGCACATCCACCTGAGAGAGAACATTGTCGCACATCCCTCTGAGAGAGAACATTGTCGCACATCCGTCTGAGAGAGAACATTGTCGCACATCCGTCTGAGAGAGAGCATTGACGCACATCCGTCTGAGAGAGAACATTGTCGCACATCCCTCTGAGAGAGAACATTGTCGCACATCCCTCTGAGAGTGAACATTATCGCACATCCGTCTGAGAGAGAACATTGACGCACATCCGTCTGAGAGAGAACATTGTCGCACATCCCTCTGAGAGAGAACATTGTCGCACATCCGTCTGAGAGAGAACATTGTCGCACATCCGTCTGAGAGAGAACATTGTCGCACATCCCTCTGAGAGAGAACATTGTCGCACATCCGTCTGAGAGAGAACATTGTCGCACATCCGTCTGAGAGAGACCATTGTCGCACATCCCTCTGAGAGAGAACATTGTCGCACATCCGTCTGAGAGAGAACATTGACGCACATCCGTCTGAGAGAGAACATTGTCGCACATCCCTCTGAGAGAGAACATTGTCGCACATCCGTCTGAGAGAGAACATTGTCGCACATCCGTCTGAGAGAGAACATTGTCGCACATCCCTCTGAGAGAGAACATTGTCGCACATCCGTCTGAGAGAGCACATTGACGCACATCCGTCTGAGAGAGAACATTGTCGCACATCCCTCTTAGAGAGAACATTGTCGCACATCCCTCTCAGAGAGAACATTGTCGCACATCCGTCTGAGAGAGAACATTGACGCACATCCGTCTGAGAGAGAAGATTGTCGCACATCCCTCTGAGAGAGAACATTGTCGCACATCCCTCTGAGAGAGAACATTGTCGCACATCCCTCTGAGAGAGAACTTTGTCGCACATCCCTCTGAGAGAGAACATTGTCGCACATCCATCTGAGAGAGAACACTGTCGCACATCCCTCTGAGAGAGAACATTGACGCACATCCCTCTGAGAGAGAACATTGTCGCACATCCACCTGAGAGAGAACATTGTCGCACATCCCTCTGAGAGAGAACATTGTCGCACATCCGTCTGAGAGAGAACATTGTCGCACATCCGTCTGAGAGAGAGCATTGACGCACATCCGTCTGAGAGAGATCATTGTCGCACATCCCTCTGAGAGAGAACATTGTCGCACATCCCTCTGAGAGAGAACATTGTCGCACATCCGTATGAGAGAGAACATTGTCAGGCATCCCTCTGAGAGAGAACATTGTCGCACATCCGTCTGAGAGAGAACATTGACGCACATCCGTCTGAGAGAGAACATTGTCGCACATCCCTCTGAGAGAGAACATTGTCGCACATCCGTATGAGAGAGAACATTGTCGCACATCCGTCTGAGAGAGAACATTGTCGCACATCCCTCTGAGAGAGAACATTGTCGCACATCCCTCTGAGAGAGAACATTGTCGCACATCCGTCTGAGAGAGAACATTGTCGCACATCCCTCTGAGAGAGAACATTGTCGCACATCCGTCTGAGAGAGAACATTGTCGCACATCCGTCTGAGAGAGAGCATTGACGCACATCCGTCTGAGAGAGAACATTGTCGCACATCCCTCTGAGAGAGAACATTGTCGCACAACCCTCTGAGAGAGAACATTATCGCACATCCGTCTGAGAGAGAACATTGACGCACATCCGTCTGAGAGAGAACATTGTCGCACATCCCTCTGAGAGAGAACATTGTCGCACATCCGTCTGAGAGAGAACATTGTCGCACATCCGTCTGAGAGAGAACATTGTCGCACATCCCTCTGAGAGAGAACATTGTCGCACATCCGTCTGAGAGAGAACATTGTCGCACATCCGTCTGAGAGAGACCATTGTCGCACATCCCTCTGAGAGAGAACATTGTCGCACATCCGTCTGAGAGAGAACATTGACGCACATCCGTCTGAGAGAGAACATTGTCGCACATCCCTCTGAGAGAGAACATTGTCGCACATCCGTCTGAGAGAGAACATTGTCGCACATCCGTCTGAGAGAGAACATTGTCGCACATCCCTCTGAGAGAGAACATTGTCGCACATCCGTCTGAGAGAGCACATTGACGCACATCCGTCTGAGAGAGAACATTGTCGCACATCCCTCTTAGAGAGAACATTGTCGCACATCCCTCTCAGAGAGAACATTGTCGCACATCCGTCTGAGAGAGAACATTGACGCACATCCGTGTGAGAGAGAAGATTGTCGCACATCCCTCTGAGAGAGAACATTGTCGCACATCCCTCTGAGAGAGAACATTGTCGCACATCCCTCTGAGAGAGAACTTTGTCGCACATCCCTCTGAGAGAGAACATTGTCGCACATCCATCTGAGAGAGAACACTGTCGCACATCCCTCTGAGAGAGAACATTGACGCACATCCCTCTGAGAGAGAACATTGTCGCACATCCACCTGAGAGAGAACATTGTCGCACATCCCTCTGAGAGAGAACATTGTCGCACATCCGTCTGAGAGAGAACATTGTCGCACATCCGTCTGAGAGAGAGCATTGACGCACATCCGTCTGAGAGAGATCATTGTCGCACATCCCTCTGAGAGAGAACATTGTCGCACATCCCTCTGAGAGAGAACATTGTCGCACATCCGTATGAGAGAGAACATTGTCAGGCATCCCTCTGAGAGAGAACATTGTCGCACATCCGTCTGAGAGAGAACATTGACGCACATCCGTCTGAGAGAGAACATTGTCGCACATCCCTCTGAGAGAGAACATTGTCGCACATCCGTATGAGAGAGAACATTGTCGCACATCCGTCTGAGAGAGAACATTGTCGCACATCCCTCTGAGAGAGAACATTGTCGCACATCCGTCTGAGAGAGAACATTGTCGCACATCCGTCTGAGAGAGAACATTGTCGCACATCCCTCTGAGAGAGAACATTGTCGCACATCCGTCTGAGAGAGAACATTGACGCACATCCGTCTGAGAGAGAACATTGTCGCACATCCCTCTGATAGAGAACATTGTCGCACATCCGTCTGAGAGAGAACATTGTCGCACATCCGTCTGAGAGAGAACATTGTCGCACATCCCTCTGAGAGAGAACATTGTCGCACATCCGTCTGAGAGAGGACATTGACGCACATCCGTCTGAGAGAGAACATTGTCGCACATCCCTCTGAGAGAGAACATTGTCGCACATCCCTCTCAGAGAGAACATTGTCGCACATCCGTCTGAGGGAGAACATTGACGCACATCCGTCTGAGAGAGAAGATTGTCGCACATCCCTCTGAGAGAGAACATTGTCGCACATCCCTCTGAGAGAGAACTTTGTCGCACATCCCTCTGAGAGAGAACATTGTCACACATCCATCTGAGAGAGAACATTGTCGCACATCCACCTGCGAGAGAACATTGTCGCACATCCCTCTGAGAGAGAACATTGTCGCACATCCACCTGCGAGAGAACATTGTCGCACATCCCTCTGATAGAGAACATTGACGCACATCCGTCTGAGAGAGAACATTGTCGCACATCCGTCTGAGAGAGAACATTGTCGCACATCCGTCTGAGAGAGAACATTGTCGCACATCCCTCTGAGAGAGAACATTGTCGCACATCCACCTGCGAGAGAACATTGTCGCACATCCGTCTGAGTGAGAACATTGTCGCACATCCATCTGAGAGAGAACATTGTCGCACATCCGTCTGAGAGAGAACATTGACGCACATCCGTCTGAGAGAGAACATTGACACACATCAATCTGAGAGAGAACATTGTCGCACATCCATCTGAGTGAGAACATTATCGCACATCCCTCTGAGAGAGAACATTTTCGCACATCCGTCTGAGAGAGAACATTGTCGCACATCCGTCTGAGAGAGAACATTGTCGCACATCCGTCTGAGAGAGAACATTATCGCACATCCCTCTGAGAAAGAACATTGTCGCACATCCACCTGCGAGAGAACATTGTCGCACATCCCTCTGAGAGAGAACATTGTCGCACATCCGTCTGAGAGAGAACATTATCGCACATCCCTCTGAGAGAGAACATTGTCGCACATCCGTCTGAGAGAGAACATTGTCGCACTTCCATCTGAGAGAGAACATTGTCGCACATCCGTCTGAGAGAGAACATTGTCGCACATCCCTCTGAGAGAGAACATTGTCGCACATCCGTCTGAGAGAGAACATTGTCGCACATCGCTCTGAGAGAGAACATTGTCACACATCCGTCTGAGAGAGAACATTGTCGCACATCCCGCTGAGAGAGAACATTGACACACATCGATCTGAGAGAGAACATTGTCGCACATCCATCTGAGTGAGAACATTATCGCACATCCCTCTGAGAGAGAACATTTTCGCACATCCGTCTGAGAGAGAACATTGTCGCACATCCATCTGAGAGAGAACATTGTCGCTCAACCACCTGAGGGAGAACATTGTCGCACATCCGTCTGAGAGAGAACATTGTCGCACATCCCTCTGAGAGAGAACATTGTCGCACATCCATCTGAGAGAGAACATTGTCGCACATCCCTCTGAGAGAGAACATTTTCGCACATCCGTCTGAGAGAGAACATTGTCGCGAATCCATCTGAGAGAGAGCATTTTTGCACATCCCTCTGAAAGAGAACGTTGACACACATCCCTCTGAGAGAGAACATTGTCGCACATCCGTCTGAGAGAACATTGTCACACATCCGTCTGAGAGAGAACATTGTCACACATCCCTCTGAGAGAACATTGTCACACATCCGTCTGAGAGAGAACATTGTCGCACATCCGTCTGAGAGAGAGCATTGACGCACATCCGTCTGAGAGAGAACATTGTCGCACATCCACCTGAGAGAGAACATTGTCGCACATCCCTCTGAGAGAGAACATTGTCGCACATCCGTCTGAGAGAGAACATTGTCGCACATCCGTCTGAGAGAGAGCATTGACGCACATCCGTCTGAGAGAGAACATTGTCGCACATCCCTCTGAGCGAGAACATTGTCGCACATCCCTCTGAGAGAGAACATTGTCGCACATCCGTCTGAGAGAGAACATTGACGCACATCCGTCTGAGAGAGAACATTGTCGCACATCCCTCTGAGAGAGAACATTGTCGCACATCCGTCTGAGAGAGAACATTGTCGCACATCCGTCTGAGAGAGAACATTGTCGCACATCCCTCTGAGAGAGAACATTGTCGCACATCCGTCTGAGAGAGAACATTGTCGCACATCCGTCTGAGAGAGAACATTGTCGCACATCCCTCTGAGAGAGAACATTGTCGCACATCCGTCTGAGAGAGAACATTGTCGCACATCCCTCTGAGAGAGAACATTGTCGCACATCCGTCTGAGAGAGAACATTGTCGCACATCCGTCTGAGAGAGAACATTGTCGCACATCCCTCTGAGAGAGAACATTGTCGCACATCCGTCTGAGAGAGAACATTGACGCACATCTGTCTGAGAGAGAACATTGTCGCACATCCCTCTGAGAGAGAACATTGTCGCACATCCGTCTGAGAGAGAACATTGTCGCACATCCGTCTGAGAGAGAACATTGTCGCACATCCCTCTGAGAGAGAACATTGTCGCACATCCGTCTGAGAGAGCACATTGACGCACATCCGTCTGAGAGAGAACATTGTCGCACATCCCTCTGAGAGAGAACATTGTCGCACATCCCTCTCAGAGAGAACATTGTCGCACATCCGTCTGAGAGAGAACATTGACGCACATCCGTCTGAGAGAGAAGATTGTCGCACATCCCTCTGAGAGAGAACATTGTCGCACATCCCTCTGAGAGAGAACATTGTCGCACATCCCTCTGAGAGAGAACTTTGTCACACATCCCTCTGAGAGAGAACATTGTCACACATCCATCTGAGAGAGAACATTGTCGCACATCCCTCTGAGAGAGAACATTGTCGCACATCCGTCTGAGAGAGAACATTGTCGCACATCCGTCTGAGAGAGAACATTGTCGCACATCCCTCTGAGAGAGAACATTGTCGCACATCCACCTGCGAGAGAACATTGTCGCACATCCGTCTGAGTGAGAACATTGTCGCACATCCATCTGAGAGAGAACATTGTCGCACATCCGTCTGAGAGAGAACATTGACGCACATCCGTCTGAGAGAAAACATTGACACACATCGATCTGAGAGAGAACATTGTCGCACATCCATCTGAGTGAGAACATTATCGCACATCCCTCTGAGAGAGAACATTTTCCCACATCCGTCTGAGAGAGAACATTGTCGCACATCGATCTGAGAGAGAACATTTTCGCACATCCGTCTGAGAGAGAACATTGTCGCACATCCATCTGAGTGAGAACATTATCGCACATCCCTCTGAGAGAGAACATTGTAGCACATCCACCTGCGAGACAACATTGTCGCACATTCGTCTGAGAGAGAACATTATCGCACATCCCTCTGAGAAAGAACATTGTCGCACATCCACCTGCGAGAGAACATTGTCGCACATCCCTCTGAGAGAGAACATTGTCGCACATCCGTCTGAGAGAGAACATTATCGCACATCCCTCTGAGAGAGAACATTGTCGCACATCCGTCTGAGAGAGAACATTGTCGCACTTCCATCTGAGAGAGAACATTGTCGCACATCCGTCTGAGAGAGAACATTGTCGCACATCCCTCTGAGAGAGAACATTGTCGCACATCCGTCTGAGAGAGAACATTGTCGCACATCGCTCTGAGAGAGAACATTGTCACACATCCGTCTGAGAGAGAACATTGTCGCACATCCCGCTGAGAGAGAACATTGACGCACATCCGTCTGAGAGAGAACATTGTCGCACTTCCATCTGAGAGAGAACATTGTCGCACATCCGTCTGAGAGAGAACATTGTCGCACATCCCGCTGAGAGAGAACATTGACGCACATTCGTCTGAGAGAGAACATTGTCGCACATGCCTCTGAGAGAGAACATTGACGCACATCCCTCTGAGAGAGAACATTGTCGCACATGCCTCTGAGAGAGAACATTGACGCACATCCCTCTGAGAGAGAACATTGTCACACATCCCTCTGAGAGAGAACATTGTCACACATCCCTCTGAGAGAGAACATTGACGCACATCCGTCTGAGAGAGAACATTGACGCACATCCCTCTGAGAGAGAACATTGACGCACATCCGTCTGAGAGAGAACATTGTCGCACATCCGTCTGAGAGAGAACATTGTCGCACATCCCTCTGAGAGAGAACATTGACACACATCCATCTGGGAGAGAACATTGTCGCACATCCCTCTGAGTGAGAACATTATCGCACATCCCTCTGAGAGAGAACATTGTCGCACATCCACCTGCGAGAGAACATTGTCGCACATCCGTCTGAGAGAGAACATTGTCGCACATCCCTCTGAGAGAGAACATTGTCGCACATCCGTCTGAGAGAGAACATTGACGCACATCCGTCTGAGAGAGAACATTGACACACATCGATCTGAGAGAGAACATTGTCGCACATCCATCTGAGTGAGAACATTATCGCACATCCCTCTGAGAGAGAACATTTTCGCACATCCGTCTGAGAGAGAACATTGTCGCACATCCATCTGAGAGAGAACATTGTCGCTCAACCACCTGAGGGAGAACATTGTCTCACATCCGTCTGAGAGAGAACATTGTCGCACATCCCTCTGAGAGAGAACATTGTCGCACATCCATCTGAGAGAGAACATTGTCGCACATCCCTCTGAGAGAGAACATTTTCGCACATCCGTCTGAGAGAGAACATTGTCGCGAATCCATCTGAGAGAGAGCATTTTTGCACATCCCTCTGAAAGAGAACGTTGACACACATCCCTCTGAGAGAGAACATTGTCGCACATCCGTCTGAGAGAACATTGTCACACATCCGTCTGAGAGAGAACATTGTCACACATCCCTCTGAGAGAACATTGTCACACATCCGTCTGAGAGAGAACATTGTCGCACATCCGTCTGAGAGAGATCATTGACGCACATCCGTCTGAGAGAGAACATTGTCGCACATCCACCTGAGAGAGAACATTGTCGCACATCCCTCTGAGAGAGAACATTGTCGCACATCCGTCTGAGAGAGAACATTGTCGCACATCCGTCTGAGAGAGAGCATTGACGCACATCCGTCTGAGAGAGAACATTGTCGCACATCCCTCTGAGCGAGAACATTGTCGCACATCCCTCTGAGAGAGAACATTGTCGCACATCCGTCTGAGAGAGAACATTGACGCACATCCGTCTGAGAGAGAACATTGTCGCACATCCCTCTGAGAGAGAACATTGTCGCACATCCGTCTGAGAGAGAACATTGTCGCACATCCGTCTGAGAGAGAACATTGTCGCACATCCCTCTGAGAGAGAACATTGTCGCACATCCGTCTGAGAGAGAACATTGTCGCACATCCGTCTGAGAGAGAACATTGTCGCACATCCCTCTGAGAGAGAACATTGTCGCACATCCGTCTGAGAGAGAACATTGTCGCACATCCCTCTGAGAGAGAACATTGTCGCACATCCGTCTGAGAGAGAACATTGTCGCACATCCGTCTGAGAGAGAACATTGTCGCACATCCCTCTGAGAGAGAACATTGTCGCACATCCGTCTGAGAGAGAACATTGACGCACATCCGTCTGAGAGAGAACATTGTCGCACATCCCTCTGAGAGAGAACATTGTCGCACATCCGTCTGAGAGAGAACATTGTCGCACATCCGTCTGAGAGAGAACATTGTCGCACATCCCTCTGAGAGAGAACATTGTCGCACATCCGTCTGAGAGAGCACATTGACGCACATCCGTCTGAGAGAGAACATTGTCGCACATCCCTCTGAGAGAGAACATTGTCGCACATCCCTCTCAGAGAGAACATTGTCGCACATCCGTCTGAGAGAGAACATTGACGCACATCCGTCTGAGAGAGAAGATTGTCGCACATCCCTCTGAGAGAGAACATTGTCGCACATCCCTCTGAGAGAGAACATTGTCGCACATCCCTCTGAGAGAGAACTTTGTCGCACATCCCTCTGAGAGAGAACATTGTCACACATCCATCTGAGAGAGAACATTGTCGCACATCCCTCTGAGAGAGAACATTGTCGCACATCCGTCTGAGAGAGAACATTGTCGCACATCCGTCTGAGAGAGAACATTGTCGCACATCCCTCTGAGAGAGAACATTGTCGCACATCCACCTGCGAGAGAACATTGTCGCACATCCGTCTGAGTGAGAACATTGTCGCACATCCATCTGAGAGAGAACATTGTCGCACATCCGTCTGAGAGAGAACATTGACGCACATCCGTCTGAGAGAAAACATTGACACACATCGATCTGAGAGAGAACATTGTCGCACATCCATCTGAGTGAGAACATTATCGCACATCCCTCTGAGGGAGAACATTTTCCCACATCCGTCTGAGAGAGAACATTGTCGCACATCCGTCTGAGAGAGAACATTTTCGCACATCCGTCTGAGAGAGAACATTGTCGCACATCCATCTGAGAGAGAACATTGTCGCACATCCGTCTGAGAGAGAACATTGACGCAAATCCGTCTGAGAGAGAACATTGACACACATCGATCTGAGAGAGAACATTGTCGCACATCCATCGGAGTGAGAACATTATCGCACATCCCTCTGAGAGAGAACATTGTAGCACATCCACCTGCGAGACAACATTGTCGCACATCCGTCTGAGAGAGAACATTGTCGCACATCCATCTGAGAGAGAACATTGTCGCACATCCGTCTCAGAGAGAACATTGTCGCACATCCCGCTGAGAGAGAACATTGACGCACATCCGCCTGAGAGAGAACATTGACACACATCCATCTGAGAGAGAACATTGTCGCACATCCCTCTGAGTGAGAACATTATCGCACATCCCTCTGAGAGAGAACATTGTCGCACATCCACCTGCGAGAGAACATTGTCGCACATCCGTCTGAGAGAGAACATTGTCGCACATCCATCTGAGAGAGAACATTGTCGCACATCCGTCTGAGAGAGAACATTGTCGTTCATCCCTCTGAGAGAGAACATTGTCGCACATCCGTCTGAGAGAGAACATTATCGCACATCCCTCTGAGAGAGAACATTGTCGCACATCCGTCTGAGAGAGAACATTGTCGCACTTCCATCTGAGAGAGAACATTGTCGCACATTCGTCTGAGAGAGAACATTGTCGCACATCCCTCTGAGAGAGAACATTGTCGCACATCCCGCTGAGAGAGAACATTGACGCACATCCGTCTGAGAGAGAACATTGTCGCACATGCCTCTGAGAGAGAACATTGTCACACATCCCTCTGAGAGAGAACATTGTCGCACATCCCTCTGAGAGAGAACATTGACGCACATCCGTCTGAGAGAGAACATTGTCGCACATCCGTCTGAGAGAGAACATTGACGCACATCCGTCTGAGAGAGAAGATTGTCGCACATCCCTCTGAGAGAGAACATTGTCGCACATCCCTCTGAGAGAGAACATTGTCGCACATCCGTCTGAGAGAGAACATTGTCGCACATCCGTCTGAGAGAGAACATTGTCGCACATCCCTCTGAGAGAGAACATTGTCGCACATCCACCTGCGAGAGAACATTGTCGCACATCCGTCTGAGTGAGAACATTGTCGCACATCCATCTGAGAGAGAACATTGTCGCACATCCGTCTGAGAGAGAACATTGACGCACATCCGTCTGAGAGAAAACATTGACACACATCGATCTGAGAGAGAACATTGTCGCACATCCCTCTGAGAGAGAACATTTTCCCACATCCGTCTGAGAGAGAACATTGTCGCACATCCGTCTGAGAGAGAACATTTTCGCACATCCGTCTGAGAGAGAACATTGTCGCACATCCATCTGAGAGAGAACATTGTCGCACATCCCTCTGAGAGAGAACATTGTCGCACATCCACCTGCGAGAGAACATTGTCGCACATCCGTCTGAGTGAGAACATTGTCGCACATCCATCTGAGAGAGAACATTGTCGCACATCCGTCTGAGAGAGAACATTGACGCACATCCGTCTGAGAGAAAACATTGACACACATCGATCTGAGAGAGAACATTGTCGCACATCCCTCTGAGAGAGAACATTTTCCCACATCCGTCTGAGAGAGAACATTGTCGCACATCCGTCTGAGAGAGAACATTTTCGCACATCCGTCTGAGAGAGAACATTGTCGCACATCCATCTGAGAGAGAACATTGTCGCACATCCGTCTGAGAGAGAACATTGACGCAAATCCGTCTGAGAGAGAACATTGACACACATCGATCTGAGAGAGAACATTGTCGCACATCCATCTGAGTGAGAACATTATCGCACATCCCTCTGAGAGAGAACATTGTAGCACATCCACCTGCGAGACAACATTGTCGCACATCCGTCTGAGAGAGAACATTGTCGCACATCCATCTGAGAGAGAACATTGTCGCACATCCGTCTCAGAGAGAACATTGTCGCACATCCCTCTGAGAGAGAACATTGACGCACATCCGCCTGAGAGAGAACATTGACACACATCCTTCTGAGAGAGAACATTGTCGCACATCCCTCTGAGAGAGAACATTGTCGCACATCCGTCTGAGAGAGAACATTATCGCACATCCCTCTGAGAGAGAACATTGTCGCACATCCGTCTGAGAGAGAACATTGTCGCACTTCCATCTGAGAGAGAACATTGTCGCACATTCGTCTGAGAGAGAACATTGTCGCACATCCCTCTGAGAGAGAACATTGTCGCACATCCCGCTGAGAGAGAACATTGACGCACATCCGTCTGAGAGAGAACATTGTCGCACATCCCTCTGAGAGAGAACATTGTCGCACATCCCGCTGAGAGAGAACTTTGACGCGCATCCGTCTGAGAGAGAACATTGTCGCACATGCCTCTGAGAGAGAACATTGTCACACATCCCTCTGAGAGAGAACATTGTCGCACATCCCTCTGAGAGAGAACATTGACGCACATCCGTCTGAGAGAGAACATTGACGCACATCCCTCTGAGAGAGAACATTGACGCACATCCGTCTGAGAGAGAACATTGTCGCACATCCGTCTGAGAGAGAACATTGTCGCACATCCCTCTGAGAGAGAACATTGACACACATCCATCTGGGAGAGAACATTGTCGCACATCCCTCTGAGTGAGAACATTATCGCACATCCCTCTGAGAGAGAACATTGTCGCACATCCACCTGCGAGAGAACATTGTCGCACATCCGTCTGAGAGAGAACATTGTCGCACATCCCTCTGAGAGAGAACATTGTCGCACATCCGTCTGAGAGAGAACATTGACGCACATCCGTCTGAGAGAGAACATTGTCGCACAACCCTCTGAGAGAGAACATTGTCGCACATCCGTCTGAGAGAGAACATTGTCGCACATCCGTCTGAGAGAGAACATTGTCGCACATCCCTCTGAGAGAGAACATTGTCGCACATCCCTCTGAGAGAGAACATTGTCGCACATCCGTCTGAGAGAGAACATTGACGCACATCCGTCTGAGAGAGAACATTGTCGCACATCCCTCTGAGAGAGAACATTGTCGCACATCCGTCTGAGAGAGAACATTGTCGCACATCCCTCTGAGAGAGAACATTGTCGCACATCCGTCTGAGAGAGCACATTGACGCACATCCGTCTGAGAGAGAACATTGACGCAAATCCGTCTGAGAGAGAACATTGACACACATCGATCTGAGAGAGAACATTGTCGCACATCCATCGGAGTGAGAACATTATCGCACATCCCTCTGAGAGAGAACATTGTAGCACATCCACCTGCGAGACAACATTGTCGCACATCCGTCTGAGAGAGAACATTGACGCAAATCCGTCTGAGAGAGAACATTGACACACATCGATCTGAGAGAGAACATTGTCGCACATCCATCGGAGTGAGAACATTATCGCACATCCCTCTGAGAGAGAACATTGTAGCACATCCACCTGCGAGACAACATTGTCGCACATCCGTCTGAGAGAGAACATTGTCGCACATCCATCTGAGAGAGAACATTGTCGCACATCCGTCTCAGAGAGAACATTGTCGCACATCCCGCTGAGAGAGAACATTGACGCACATCCGCCTGAGAGAGAACATTGACACACATCCATCTGAGAGAGAACATTGTCGCACATCCCTCTGAGTGAGAACATTATCGCACATCCCTCTGAGAGAGAACATTGTCGTTCATCCCTCTGAGAGAGAACATTGTCGCACATCCGTCTGAGAGAGAACATTATCGCACATCCCTCTGAGAGAGAACATTGACACACATCCTTCTGAGAGAGAACATTGTCGCACATCCCTCTGAGAGAGAACATTGTCGCACATCCGTCTGAGAGAGAACATTATCGCACATCCCTCTGAGAGAGAACATTGTCGCACATCCGTCTGAGAGAGAACATTGTCGCACTTCCATCTGAGAGAGAACATTGTCGCACATTCGTCTGAGAGAGAACATTGTCGCACATCCCTCTGAGAGAGAACATTGTCGCACATCCCGCTGAGAGAGAACATTGACGCACATCCGTCTGAGAGAGAACATTGTCGCACATCCCTCTGAGAGAGAACATTGTCGCACATCCCGCTGAGAGAGAACTTTGACGCGCATCCGTCTGAGAGAGAACATTGTCGCACATGCCTCTGAGAGAGAACATTGTCACACATCCCTCTGAGAGAGAACATTGTCGCACATCCCTCTGAGAGAGAACATTGACGCACATCCGTCTGAGAGAGAACATTGACGCACATCCCTCTGAGAGAGAACATTGACGCACATCCGTCTGAGAGAGAACATTGTCGCACATCCGTCTGAGAGAGAACATTGTCGCACATCCCTCTGAGAGAGAACATTGACACACATCCATCTGGGAGAGAACATTGTCGCACATCCCTCTGAGTGAGAACATTATCGCACATCCCTCTGAGAGAGAACATTGTCGCACATCCACCTGCGAGAGAACATTGTCGCACATCCGTCTGAGAGAGAACATTGTCGCACATCCCTCTGAGAGAGAACATTGTCGCACATCCGTCTGAGAGAGAACATTGACGCACATCCGTCTGAGAGAGAACATTGTCGCACAACCCTCTGAGAGAGAACATTGTCGCACATCCGTCTGAGAGAGAACATTGTCGCACATCCGTCTGAGAGAGAACATTGTCGCACATCCCTCTGAGAGAGAACATTGTCGCACATCCCTCTGAGAGAGAACATTGTCGCACATCCGTCTGAGAGAGAACATTGACGCACATCCGTCTGAGAGAGAACATTGTCGCACATCCCTCTGAGAGAGAACATTGTCGCACATCCGTCTGAGAGAGAACATTGTCGCACATCCCTCTGAGAGAGAACATTGTCGCACATCCGTCTGAGAGAGCACATTGACGCACATCCGTCTGAGAGAGAACATTGACGCAAATCCGTCTGAGAGAGAACATTGACACACATCGATCTGAGAGAGAACATTGTCGCACATCCATCGGAGTGAGAACATTATCGCACATCCCTCTGAGAGAGAACATTGTAGCACATCCACCTGCGAGACAACATTGTCGCACATCCGTCTGAGAGAGAACATTGACGCAAATCCGTCTGAGAGAGAACATTGACACACATCGATCTGAGAGAGAACATTGTCGCACATCCATCGGAGTGAGAACATTATCGCACATCCCTCTGAGAGAGAACATTGTAGCACATCCACCTGCGAGACAACATTGTCGCACATCCGTCTGAGAGAGAACATTGTCGCACATCCATCTGAGAGAGAACATTGTCGCACATCCGTCTCAGAGAGAACATTGTCGCACATCCCGCTGAGAGAGAACATTGACGCACATCCGCCTGAGAGAGAACATTGACACACATCCATCTGAGAGAGAACATTGTCGCACATCCCTCTGAGTGAGAACATTATCGCACATCCCTCTGAGAGAGAACATTGTCGTTCATCCCTCTGAGAGAGAACATTGTCGCACATCCGTCTGAGAGAGAACATTATCGCACATCCCTCTGAGAGACAACATTGTCGCACATCCGTCTGAGAGAGAACATTGTCGCACTTCCATCTGAGAGAGAACATTGTCGCACATTCGTCTGAGAGAGAACATTGTCGCACATCCCTCTGAGAGAGAACATTGTCGCACATCCCGCTGAGAGAGAACATTGACGCACATCCGTCTGAGAGAGAACATTGTCGCACATGCCTCTGAGAGAGAACATTGTCACACATCCCTCTGAGAGAGAACATTGTCGCACATCCCTCTGAGAGAGAACATTGACGCACATCCGTCTGAGAGAGAACATTGTCGCACATCCGTCTGAGAGAGAACATTGACGCACATCCGTCTGAGAGAGAAGATTGTCGCACATCCCTCTGAGAGAGAACATTGTCGCACATCCCTCTGAGAGAGAACATTGTCGCACATCCGTCTGAGAGAGAACATTGTCGCACATCCGTCTGAGAGAGAACATTGTCGCACATCCCTCTGAGAGAGAACATTGTCGCACATCCACCTGCGAGAGAACATTGTCGCACATCCGTCTGAGTGAGAACATTGTCGCACATCCATCTGAGAGAGAACATTGTCGCACATCCGTCTGAGAGAGAACATTGACGCACATCCGTCTGAGAGAAAACATTGACACACATCGATCTGAGAGAGAACATTGTCGCACATCCCTCTGAGAGAGAACATTTTCCCACATCCGTCTGAGAGAGAACATTGTCGCACATCCGTCTGAGAGAGAACATTTTCGCACATCCGTCTGAGAGAGAACATTGTCGCACATCCATCTGAGAGAGAACATTGTCGCACATCCCTCTGAGAGAGAACATTGTCGCACATCCACCTGCGAGAGAACATTGTCGCACATCCGTCTGAGTGAGAACATTGTCGCACATCCATCTGAGAGAGAACATTGTCGCACATCCGTCTGAGAGAGAACATTGACGCACATCCGTCTGAGAGAAAACATTGACACACATCGATCTGAGAGAGAACATTGTCGCACATCCCTCTGAGAGAGAACATTTTCCCACATCCGTCTGAGAGAGAACATTGTCGCACATCCGTCTGAGAGAGAACATTTTCGCACATCCGTCTGAGAGAGAACATTGTCGCACATCCATCTGAGAGAGAACATTGTCGCACATCCATCTGAGAGAGAACATTGACGCAAATCCGTCTGAGAGAGAACATTGACACACATCGATCTGAGAGAGAACATTGTCGCACATCCATCTGAGTGAGAACATTATCGCACATCCCTCTGAGAGAGAACATTGTAGCACATCCACCTGCGAGACAACATTGTCGCACATCCGTCTGAGAGAGAACATTGTCGCACATCCATCTGAGAGAGAACATTGTCGCACATCCGTCTCAGAGAGAACATTGTCGCACATCCCTCTGAGAGAGAACATTGACGCACATCCGCCTGAGAGAGAACATTGACACACATCCTTCTGAGAGAGAACATTGTCGCACATTCCTCTGAGAGAGAACATTGTCGCACATCCGTCTGAGAGAGAACATTATCGCACATCCCTCTGAGAGAGAACATTGTCGCACATCCGTCTGAGAGAGAACATTGTCGCACTTCCATCTGAGAGAGAACATTGTCGCACATTCGTCTGAGAGAGAACATTGTCGCACATCCCTCTGAGAGAGAACATTGTCGCACATCCCGCTGAGAGAGAACATTGACGCACATCCGTCTGAGAGAGAACATTGTCGCACATCCCTCTGAGAGAGAACATTGTCGCACATCCCGCTGAGAGAGAACTTTGACGCACATCCGTCTGAGAGAGAACATTGTCGCACATGCCTCTGAGAGAGAACATTGTCACACATCCCTCTGAGAGAGAACATTGTCGCACATCCCTCTGAGAGAGAACATTGACGCACATCCGTCTGAGAGAGAACATTGACGCACATCCCTCTGAGAGAGAACATTGACGCACATCCGTCTGAGAGAGAACATTGTCGCACATCCGTCTGAGAGAGAACATTGTCGCACATCCCTCTGAGAGAGAACATTGACACACATCCATCTGGGAGAGAACATTGTCGCACATCCCTCTGAGTGAGAACATTATCGCACATCCCTCTGAGAGAGAACATTGTCGCACATCCACCTGCGAGAGAACATTGTCGCACATACGTCTGAGAGAGAACATTGTCGCACATCCCTCTGAGAGAGAACATTGTCGCACATCCGTCTGAGAGAGAACATTGACGCACATCCGTCTGAGAGAGAACATTGTCGCACAACCCTCTGAGAGAGAACATTGTCGCACATCCGTCTGAGAGAGAACATTGTCGCACATCCGTCTGAGAGAGAACATTGTCGCACATCCCTCTGAGAGAGAACATTGTCGCACATCCCTCTGAGAGAGAACATTGTCGCACATCCGTCTGAGAGAGAACATTGACGCACATCCGTCTGAGAGAGAACATTGTCGCACATCCCTCTGAGAGAGAACATTGTCGCACATCCGTCTGAGAGAGAACATTGTCGCACATCCCTCTGAGAGAGAACATTGTCGCACATCCGTCTGAGAGAGCACATTGACGCACATCCGTCTGAGAGAGAACATTGTCGCACATCCCTCTGAGAGAGAACATTGTCGCACATCCCTCTCAGAGAGAACATTGTCGCACATCCGTCTGAGAGAGAACATTGACGCACATCCGTCTGAGAGAGAAGATTGTCGCACATCCCTCTGAGAGAGAACATTGTCGCACATCCCTCTGAGAGAGAACATTGTCGCACATCCCTCTGAGAGAGAACTTTGTCGCACATCCCTCTGAGAGAGAACATTGTCACACATCCATCTGAGATAGAACATTGTCGCACATCCCTCTGAGAGAGAACATTGTCGCACATCCGTCTGAGAGAGAACATTGTCGCACATCCGTCTGAGAGAGAACATTGTCGCACATCCCTCTGAGAGAGAACATTGTCGCACATCCACCTGCGAGAGAACATTGTCGCACATCCGTCTGAGTGAGAACATTGTCGCACATCCATCTGAGAGAGAACATTGTCGCACATCCGTCTGAGAGAGAACATTGACGCACATCCGTCTGAGAGAGAACATTGACACACATCGATCTGAGAGAGAACATTGTCGCACATCCATCTGAGTGAGAACATTATCGCACATCCCTCTGAGAGAGAACATTTTCCCACATCCGTCTGAGAGAGAACATTGTCGCACACCCGTCTGAGAGAGAACATTTTCGCACATCCGTCTGAGAGAGAACATTGTCGCACATCCATCTGAGAGAGAACATTGTCGTACATCCGTCTGAGAGAGAACATTGACGCAAATCCGTCTGAGAGAGAACATTGACACACATCGATCTGAGAGAGAACATTGTCGCACATCCATCTGAGTGAGAACATTATCGCACATCCCTCTGAGAGAGAACATTGTAGCACATCCACCTGCGAGACAACATTGTCGCACATCCGTCTGAGAGAGAACATTGTCGCACATCCATCTGAGAGAGAACATTGTCGCACATCCGTCTCAGAGAGAACATTGTCGCACATCCCTCTGAGAGAGAACATTGACGCACATCCGCCTGAGAGAGAACATTGACACACATCGATCTGAGAGAGAACATTGTCGCACATCCCTCTGAGTGAGAACATTATCGCACATCCCTCTGAGAGAGAACATTGTTGCACATCCACCTGCGAGAGAACATTGTCGCACATCCGTCTGAGAGAGAACATTGTCGCACATCCATCTGAGAGAGAACATTGTCGCACATCCGTCTGAGAGAGAACATTGTCGCACATCCCTCTGAGAGAGAACATTGTCGCACATCCGTCTGAGAGAGAACATTATCGCACATCCCTCTGAGAGAGAACATTGTCGCACATCCGTCTGAGAGAGAACATTGTCGCACTTCCATCTGAGAGAGAACATTGTCGCACATTCGTCTGAGAGAGAACATTGTCGCACATCCCTCTGAGAGAGAACATTGTCGCACATCCCGCTGAGAGAGAACATTGACGCACATCCGTCTGAGAGAGAACATTGTCGCACATCCCTCTGAGAGAGAACATTGTCGCACATCCCGCTGAGAGAGAACATTGACGCACATCCGTCTGAGAGAGAACATTGTCGCACATGCCTCTGAGAGAGAACATTGTCACACATCCCTCTGAGAGAGAACATTATCGCACATCCCTCTGAGAGAGAACATTGACGCACATCCGTCTGAGAGAGAACATTGACGCACATCCCTCTGAGAGAGAACATTGACGCACATCCGTCTGAGAGAGAACATTGTCGCACATCCGTCTGAGAGAGAACATTGTCGCACATCCCTCTGAGAGAGAACATTGACACACATCCATCTGGGAGAGAACATTGTCGCACATCCCTCTGAGTGAGAACATTATCGCACATCCCTCTGAGAGAGAACATTGTCGCACATCCACCTGCGAGAGAACATTGTCACACATCCGTCTGAGAGAGAACATTGTCGCACATCCATCTGAGAGAGAACATTGTCGCACATCCGTCTGAGAGAGAACATTGACGCACATCCGTCTGAGAGAGAACATTGACACACATCGATCTGAGAGAGAACATTGTCGCACATCCATCTGAGTGAGAACATTATCGGACATCCCTCTGAGAGAGAACATTTTCGCACATCCGTCTGAGAGAGAACATTGTCGCACATCCATCTGAGAGAGAACATTGTCGCTCATCCACCTGAGGGAGAACATTGTCGCACATCCGTCTGAGAGAGAACATTGTCGCACATCCCTCTGAGAGAGAACATTGTCGCACATCCATCTGAGAGAGAACATTGTCGCACATCCCTCTGAGAGAGAACATTGTCGCACATCCATCTGAGAGAGAACATTGTCGCACATCCCTCTGAGAGAGAACATTTTCGCACATCCGTCTGAGAGAGAACATTGTCGCGAATCCATCTGAGAGAGAGCCTTTTTGCACATCCCTCTGAAAGAGAACGTTGACACACATCCCTCTGAGAGAACATTGTCAGACATCCGTCTGAGAGAGAACATTGACGCACATCCCTCTGAGAGAGAACATTGTCGCACATCCCTCTGAGAGAGAACATTGTCACACATCCCTCTGAGAGAGAACATTGTCGCACATCCGTCTGAGAGAGAACATTGTCGCTCATCCACCTGAGGGAGAACATTGTCGCACATCCCTCTGAGAGAGAACATTGTCGCACATCCATCTGAGAGAGAACATTGTCGCACATCCCTCTGAGAGAGAACATTTTCGCACATCCGTCTGAGAGAGAACATTGTCGCGAATCCATCTGAGAGAGAACATTGTCGCACATCCCTCTGAGAGAGAACATTTTCGCACATCCGTCTGAGAGAGAACATTGTCGCGAATCCATCTGAGAGAGAGCATTTTTGCACATCCCTCTGAAAGAGAACGTTGACACACATCCCTCTGAGAGAGAACATTGTCACACATCCGTCTGAGAGAGAACATTGTCGCACATCCGTCTGAGAGAGAACATTGACGCACATCCCTCTGAGAGAGAACATTGTCGCACATCCCTCTGAGAGAGAACATTGTCGCACATCCCTCTGAGAGAGAACATTGTCGCACATCCGTCTGAGAGAGAACATTGTCGCACATCCGTCTGAGAGAGAGCATTGACGCACATCCGTCTGAGAGAGAACATTGTCGCACATTCCTCTGAGAGAGAACATTGTCGCACATCCCTCTGAGAGAGAACATTGTCGCACATCCGTCTGAGAGAGAACATTGACGCACATCCGTCTGAGAGAGAACATTGTCGCACATCCCTCTGAGAGAGAACATTGTCGCACATCCGTCTGAGAGAGAACATTGTCGCACATCCGTCTGAGAGAGAACATTGTCGCACATCCCTCTGAGAGAGAACATTGTCGCACATCCGTCTGAGAGAGAACATTGTCGCACATCCGTCTGAGAGAGAACATTGTCGCACATCCCTCTGAGAGAGAACATTGTCGCACATCCGTCTGAGAGAGAACATTGACGCACATCCGTCTGAGAGAGAACATTGTCGCACATCCCTCTGAGAGAGAACATTGTCGCACATCCGTCTGAGAGAGAACATTGTCGCACATCCCTCTGAGAGAGAACATTGTCGCACATCCCTCTGAGAGAGAACATTGTCGCACATCCGTCTGAGAGAGAACATTGACGCACATCCGTCTGAGAGAGAACATTGTCGCACATCCCTCTGAGAGAGAACATTGTCGCACATCCCTCTGAGAGAGAACATTGTCGCACATCCATCTGAGTGAGAACATTATCGCACATCCCTCTGAGAGAGAACATTTTCGCACATCCGTCTGAGAGAGAACATTGTCGCACATCCGTCTGAGAGAGAACATTGTCGCACATCCGTCTGAGAGAGAACATTGTCGCACATCCATCTGAGAGAGAACATTGTCGCACATCCGTCTGAGAGAGAACATTGACGCAAATCCGTCTGAGAGAGAACATTGACACACATCGATCTGAGAGAGAATATTGTCGCACATCCATCTGAGTGAGAACATTATCGCACATCCCTCTGAGAGAGAACATTGTAGCACATCCACCTGCGAGACAACATTGTCGCACATCCGTCTGAGAGAGAACATTGTCGCACATCCATCTGAGAGAGAACATTGACGCACATCCGCCTGAGAGAGAACATTGACACACATCCATCTGAGAGAGAACATTGTCGCACATCCCTCTGAGTGAGAACATTATCGCACATCCCTCTGAGAGAGAACATTGTCGCACATCCGTCTGAGAGAGAACATTGTCGCACATCCATCTGAGAGAGAACATTGTCGCACATCCGTCTCAGAGAGAACATTGTCGCACATCCCTCTGAGAGAGAACATTGACGCACATCCGTCTCAGAGAGAACATTGTCGCACATCCATCTGAGAGAGAACATTGCCGCACATCCGTCTCAGAGAGAACATTGTCGCACATCCCTCTGAGAGAGAACATTGACGCACATCCGCCTGAGAGAGAACATTGACACACATCCATCTGAGAGAGAACATTGTCGCACATCCCTCTGAGTGAGAACATTATCGCACATCCCTCTGAGAGAGAACATTGTCGCACATCCACCTGCGAGAGAACATTGTCGCACATCCGTCTGAGAGAGAACATTGTCGCACATCCATCTGAGAGAGAACATTGTCGCACATCCGTCTGAGAGAGAACATTGTCGCACATCCCTCTGAGAGAGAACATTGTCGCACAACGGTCTGAGAGAGAACATTATCGCACATCCCTCTGAGAGAGAACATTGTCGCACATCCGTCTGAGAGAGAACATTGTCGCACTTCCATCTGAGAGAGAACATTGTCGCACATTCGTCTGAGAGAGAACATTGTCGCACATCACTCTGAGAGAGAACATTGTCGCACATCCCGCTGAGAGAGAACATTGACGCACATCCGTCTGAGAGAGAACATTGTCGCACATCCCTCTGAGAGAGAACATTGTCGCACATCCCGCTGAGAGAGAACATTGACGCACATCCGTCTGAGAGAGAACATTGTCGCACATGCCTCTGAGAGAGAACATTGTCACACATCCCTCTGAGAGAGAACATTGTCGCACATCCCTCTGAGAGAGAACATTGACGCACATCCGTCTGAGAGAGAACATTGACGCACATCCCTCTGAGAGAGAACATTGACGCACATCCGTCTGAGAGAGAACATTGTCGCACATCCGTCTGAGAGAGAACATTGTCGCACATCCCTCTGAGAGAGAACATTGACACACATCCATCTGGGAGAGAACATTGTCGCACATCCCTCTGAGTGAGAACATTATCGCACATCCCTCTGAGAGTGAACATTGTCGCACATCCGTCTGAGAGAGAACATTGTCGCACATCCATCTGAGAGAGAACATTGTCGCACATCCGTCTGAGAGAGAACATTGACGCACATCCGTCTGAGAGAGAACATTGACACACATCGACCTGAGAGAGAACATTGTCGCACATCCATCTGAGTGAGAACATTATCGGACATCCCTCTGAGAGAGAACATTTTCGCACATCCGTCTGAGAGAGAACATTGTCGCACATCCATCTTAGAGAGAACATTGTCGCTCATCCACCTGAGGGAGAACATTGTCGCACATCCGTCTGAGAGAGAACATTGTCGCACATCCGTCTGAGAGAGAACATTGTCGCACATCCCTCTGAGAGAGAACATTGTCGCACATCCATCTGAGAGAGAACATTGTCGCACATCACTCTGAGAGAGAACATTGTCGCACATCCATCTGAGAGAGAACATTGTCGCACATCCCTCTGAGAGAGTACATTGTCGCACATCCGTCTGAGAGAGAACATTGTCGCGAATCCATCTGAGAGAGAGCCTTTTTGCACATCCCTCTGAAAGAGAACGTTGACACACATCCCTCTGAGACAGAACATTGTCACACATCCGTCTGAGAGAGAACATTGTCGCACATCCGTCTGAGAGAGAACATTGACGCACATCCCTCTGAGAGAGAACATTGTCGCACATCCACCTGAGAGAGAACATTGTCGCACATCCCTCTGAGAGAGAACATTGTCGCACATCCGTCTGAGAGAGAACATTGTCGCTCATCCACCTGAGGGAGAACATTGTCGCACATCCGTCTGAGAGAGAACATTGTCGCACATCCCTCTGAGAGAGAACATTGTCGCACATCCATCTGAGAGAGAACATTGTCGCACATCCCTCTGAGAGAGAACATTGTCGCACATCCGTCTGAGAGAGAACATTGTCACACATCCCTCTGAGAGAACATTGTCACACATCCGTCTGAGAGAGAACATTGTCGCACATCCATCTGAGAGAGAACATTGACGCACATCCCTCTGAGAGAGAACATTGTCGCACATCCCTCTGAGAGAGAACATTGTCGCACATCCCTCTGAGAGAGAACATTGTCGCACATCCGTCTGAGAGAGAACATTGTCGCACATCCGTCTGAGAGAGAGCATTGACGCACATCCGTCTGAGAGAGAACATTGTCGCACATTCCTCTGAGAGAGAACATTGTCGCACATCCCTCTGAGAGAGAACATTGTCGCACATCCGTCTGAGAGAGAACATTGACGCACATCCGTCTGAGAGAGAACATTGTCGCACATCCCTCTGAGAGAGAACATTGTCGCACATCCGTCTGAGAGAGAACATTGTCGCACATCCGTCTGAGAGAGAACATTGTCGCACATCCCTCTGAGAGAGAACATTGTCGCACATCCCTCTGAGAGAGAACATTGTCGCACATCCATCTGAGTGAGAACATTATCGCACATCCCTCTGAGAGAGAACATTTTCGCACATCCGTCTGAGAGAGAACATTGTCGCACATCCGTCTGAGAGAGAACATTGTCGCACATCCGTCTGAGAGAGAACATTGTCGCACATCCATCTGAGAGAGAACATTGTCGCACATCCGTCTGAGAGAGAACATTGACGCAAATCCGTCTGAGAGAGAACATTGACACACATCGATCTGAGAGAGAATATTGTCGCACATCCATCTGAGTGAGAACATTATCGCACATCCCTCTGAGAGAGAACATTGTAGCACATCCACCTGCGAGACAACATTGTCGCACATCCGTCTGAGAGAGAACATTGTCGCACATCCATCTGAGAGAGAACATTGACGCACATCCGCCTGAGAGAGAACATTGACACACATCCATCTGAGAGAGAACATTGTCGCACATCCCTCTGAGTGAGAACATTATCGCACATCCCTCTGAGAGAGAACATTGTCGCACATCCGTCTGAGAGAGAACATTGTCGCACATCCATCTGAGAGAGAACATTGTCGCACATCCGTCTGAGAGAACATTGTCGCACATCCCTCTGAGAGAGAACATTGACGCACATCCGTCTCAGAGAGAACATTGTCGCACATCCATCTGAGAGAGAACATTGCCGCACATCCGTCTCAGAGAGAACATTGTCGCACATCCCTCTGAGAGAGAACATTGACGCACATCCGCCTGAGAGAGAACATTGACACACATCCATCTGAGAGAGAACATTGTCGCACATCCCTCTGAGTGAGAACATTATCGCACATCCCTCTGAGAGAGAACATTGTCGCACATCCACCTGCGAGAGAACATTGTCGCACATCCGTCTGAGAGAGAACATTGTCGCACATCCATCTGAGAGAGAACATTGTCGCACATCCGTCTGAGAGAGAACATTGTCGCACATCCCTCTGAGAGAGAACATTGTCGCACAACGGTCTGAGAGAGAACATTATCGCACATCCCTCTGAGAGAGAACATTGTCGCACATCCGTCTGAGAGAGAACATTGTCGCACTTCCATCTGAGAGAGAACATTGTCGCACATTCGTCTGAGAGAGAACATTGTCGCACATCACTCTGAGAGAGAACATTGTCGCACATCCCGCTGAGAGAGAACATTGACGCACATCCGTCTGAGAGAGAACATTGTCGCACATCCCTCTGAGAGAGAACATTGTCGCACATCCCGCTGAGAGAGAACATTGACGCACATCCGTCTGAGAGAGAACATTGTCGCACATGCCTCTGAGAGAGAACATTGTCACACATCCCTCTGAGAGAGAACATTGTCGCACATCCCTCTGAGAGAGAACATTGACGCACATCCGTCTGAGAGAGAACATTGACGCACATCCCTCTGAGAGAGAACATTGACGCACATCCGTCTGAGAGAGAACATTGTCGCACATCCGTCTGAGAGAGAACATTGTCGCACATCCCTCTGAGAGAGAACATTGACACACATCCATCTGGGAGAGAACATTGTTGCACATCCCTCTGAGTGAGAACATTATCGCACATCCCTCTGAGAGAGAACATTGTCGCACATCCTTCTGAGAGAGAACATTGTCGCACATCCACCTGAGAGAGAACATTGTCGCACATCCCTCTGAGAGAGAACATTGTCGCACATCCGTCTGAGAGAGAACATTGTCGCTCATCCACCTGAGGGAGAACATTGTCGCACATCCGTCTGAGAGAGAACATTGTCGCACATCCCTCTGAGAGAGAACATTGTCGCACATCCATCTGAGAGAGAACATTGTCGCACATCCCTCTGAGAGAGAACATTGTCGCACATCCGTCTGAGAGAGAACATTGTCACACATCCCTCTGAGAGAACATTGTCACACATCCGTCTGAGAGAGAACATTGTCGCACATCCATCTGAGAGAGAACATTGACGCACATCCCTCTGAGAGAGAACATTGTCGCACATCCCTCTGAGAGAGAACATTGTCGCACATCCCTCTGAGAGAGAACATTGTCGCACATCCGTCTGAGAGAGAACATTGTCGCACATCCGTCTGAGAGAGAGCATTGACGCACATCCGTCTGAGAGAGAACATTGTCGCACATTCCTCTGAGAGAGAACATTGTCGCACATCCCTCTGAGAGAGAACATTGTCGCACATCCGTCTGAGAGAGAACATTGACGCACATCCGTCTGAGAGAGAACATTGTCGCACATCCCTCTGAGAGAGAACATTGTCGCACATCCGTCTGAGAGAGAACATTGTCGCACATCCGTCTGAGAGAGAACATTGTCGCACATCCCTCTGAGAGAGAACATTGTCGCACATCCGTCTGAGAGAGAACATTGTCGCACATCCGTCTGAGAGAGAACATTGTCGCACATCCCTCTGAGAGAGAACATTGTCGCACATCCGTCTGAGAGAGAACATTGACGCACATCCGTCTGAGAGAGAACATTGTCGCACATCCCTCTGAGAGAGAACATTGTCGCACATCCGTCTGAGAGAGAACATTGTCGCACATCCGTCTGAGAGAGAACATTGTCGCACATCCCTCTGAGAGAGAACATTGTCCCACATCCCTCTGAGAGAGAACATTGTCGCACATCCGTCTGAGAGAGAACATTGACGCACATCCGTCTGAGAGAGAACATTGACACACATCGATCTGAGAGAGAACATTGTCGCACATCCATCTGAGTGAGAACATTATCGCACATCCCTCTGAGAGAGAACATTTTCGCACGTCCGTCTGAGAGAGAACATTGTCGCACATCCGTCTGAGAGAGAACATTGTCGCACATCCGTCTGAGAGAGAACATTGTCGCACATCCATCTGAGAGAGAACATTGTCGCACATCCGTCTGAGAGAGAACATTGACGCAAATCCGTCTGAGAGAGAACATTGACACACATCGATCTGAGAGAGAACATTGTCGCACATCCATCTGAGTGAGAACATTATCGCACATCCCTCTGAGAGAGAACATTGTAGCACATCCACCTGCGAGACAACATTGTCGCACATCCGTCTGAGAGAGAACATTGTCGCACATCCATCTGAGAGAGAACATTGTCGCACATCCGTCTCAGAGAGAACATTGTCGCACATCCCTCTGAGAGAGAACATTGACGCACATCCGCCTGAGAGAGAACATTGACACATATCCATCTGAGAGAGAACATTGTCGCACATCCCTCTGAGTGAGAACATTGTCGCACATCCGTCTGAGAGAGAACATTGTCGCACATCCCTCTGAGAGAGAACATTGTCGCACATCCGTCTGAGAGAGAACATTGTCGCACATCCCTCTGAGAGAGAACATTGTCGCACATCCGTCTGAGAGAGAACATTGACGCACATCCGTCTGAGAGAGAACATTGTCGCACATCCCTCTGAGAGAGAACATTGTCACACATCCGTCTGAGAGAGAACATTGTCGCACATCCGTCTGAGAGAGAACATTGTCGCACATCCCTCTGAGAGAGAACATTGTCGCACATCCGTCTGAGAGAGAACATTGTCGCACATCCGTCTGAGAGAGAACATTGTCGCACATCCCTCTGAGAGAGAACATTGTCGCACATCCGTCTGAGAGAGAACATTGACGCACATCCGTCTGAGAGAGAACATTGTCGCACATCCCTCTGAGAGAGAACATTGTCGCACATCCGTCTGAGAGAGAACATTGTCGCACATCCGTCTGAGAGAGAACATTGTCGCACATCCCTCTGAGAGAGAACATTGTCGCACATCCGTCTGAGAGAGAACATTGTCGCACATCCGTCTGAGAGAGAGCATTGACGCACATCCGTCTGAGAGAGAACATTGTCGCACATTCCTCTGAGAGAGAACATTGTCGCACATCCCTCTGAGAGAGAACATTGTCGCACATCCGTCTGAGAGAGAACATTGACGCACATCCGTCTGAGAGAGAACATTGTCGCACATCCCTCTGAGAGAGAACATTGTCGCACATCCGTCTGAGAGAGAACATTGTCGCACATCCGTCTGAGAGAGAACATTGTCGCACATCCCTCTGAGAGAGAACATTGTCGCACATCCGTCTGAGAGAGAACATTGTCGCACATCCGTCTGAGAGAGAACATTGTCGCACATCCCTCTGAGAGAGAACATTGTCGCACATCCGTCTGAGAGAGAACATTGACGCACATCCGTCTGAGAGAGAACATTGTCGCACATCCCTCTGAGAGAGAACATTGTCGCACATCCGTCTGAGAGAGAACATTGTCGCACATCCGTCTGAGAGAGAACATTGTCGCACATCCCTCTGAGAGAGAACATTGTCCCACATCCCTCTGAGAGAGAACATTGTCGCACATCCGTCTGAGAGAGAACATTGACGCACATCCGTCTGAGAGAGAACATTGACACACATCGATCTGAGAGAGAACATTGTCGCACATCCATCTGAGTGAGAACATTATCGCACATCCCTCTGAGAGAGAACATTTTCGCACGTCCGTCTGAGAGAGAACATTGTCGCACATCCGTCTGAGAGAGAACATTGTCGCACATCCGTCTGAGAGAGAACATTGTCGCACATCCATCTGAGAGAGAACATTGTCGCACATCCGTCTGAGAGAGAACATTGACGCAAATCCGTCTGAGAGAGAACATTGACACACATCGATCTGAGAGAGAACATTGTCGCACATCCATCTGAGTGAGAACATTATCGCACATCCCTCTGAGAGAGAACATTGTAGCACATCCACCTGCGAGACAACATTGTCGCACATCCGTCTGAGAGAGAACATTGTCGCACATCCATCTGAGAGAGAACATTGTCGCACATCCGTCTCAGAGAGAACATTGTCGCACATCCCTCTGAGAGAGAACATTGACGCACATCCGCCTGAGAGAGAACATTGACACACATCCATCTGAGAGAGAACATTGTCGCACATCCCTCTGAGTGAGAACATTGTCGCACATCCGTCTGAGAGAGAACATTGTCGCACATCCCTCTGAGAGAGAACATTGTCGCACATCCGTCTGAGAGAGAACATTGTCGCACATCCCTCTGAGAGAGAACATTGTCGCACATCCGTCTGAGAGAGAACATTGACGCACATCCGTCTGAGAGAGAACATTGTCGCACATCCCTCTGAGAGAGAACATTGTCACACATCCGTCTGAGAGAGAACATTGTCGCACATCCGTCTGAGAGAGAACATTGTCGCACATCCCTCTGAGAGAGAACATTGTCGCACATCCGTCTGAGAGAGAACATTGTCGCACATCCGTCTGAGAGAGAACATTGTCGCACATCCCTCTGAGAGAGAACATTGTCGCACATCCGTCTGAGAGAGAACATTGACGCACATCCGTCTGAGAGAGAACATTGTCGCACATCCCTCTGAGAGAGAACATTGTCGCACATCCGTCTGAGAGAGAACATTGTCGCACATCCGTCTGAGAGAGAACATTGTCGCACATCCCTCTGAGAGAGAACATTGTCGCACATCCGTCTGAGAGAGCACATTGACGCACATCCGTCTGAGAGAGAACATTGTCGCACATCCCTCTGAGAGAGAACATTGTCGCACATCCGTCTGAGAGAGAACATTGTCGCACATCCCTCTGAGAGAGAACATTGTCGCACATCCCTCTCAGAGAGAACATTGTCGCACATCCGTCTGAGAGAGAACATTGACGCACATCCGTCTGAGAGAGAAGATTGTCGCACATCCCTCTGAGAGAGAACATTGTCGCACATCCCTCTGAGAGAGAACATTGTCGCACATCCCTCAGAGAGAGAACTTTGTCGCACATCCCTCTGAGAGAGAACATTGTCGCACATCCATCTGAGAGAGAACATTGTCGCACATCCCTCTGAGAGAGAACATTGACGCACATCCCTCTGAGAGAGAACATTGTCGCACATCCACCTGAGAGAGAACATTGTCGCACATCCCTCTGAGAGAGAACATTGTCGCACATCCGTCTGAGAGAGAACATTGTCGCACATCCGTCTGAGAGAGAGCATTGACGCACATCCGTCTGAGAGATAACATTGTCGCACATCCCTCTGAGAGAGAACATTGTCGCACATCCCTCTGAGAGAGAACATTGTCGCACATCCGTATGAGAGAGAACATTGTCGGGTATCCCTCTGAGAGAGAACATTGTCGCACATCCCTCTGAGAGAGAACATTGTCGCACATCCGTCTGAGAGAGAACATTGTCGCACATCCGTCTGAGAGAGAACATTGACGCACATCCGTCTGAGAGAGAACATTGTCGCACATCCCTCTGAGAGAGAACATTGTCGCACATCCGTCTGAGAGAGAACATTGTCGTACATCCGTCTGAGAGAGAACATTGTCGCACATCCCTCTGAGAGAGAACATTGTCGCACATCCGTCTGAGAGAGAACATTGTCGCACATCCGTCTGAGAGAGAACATTGTCGCACATCCCTCTGAGAGAGAACATTGTCGCACATCCGTCTGAGAGAGAACATTGACGCACATCCGTCTGAGAGAGAACATTGTCGCACATCCCTCTGAGAGAGAACATTGTCGCACATCCGTCTGAGAGAGAACATTGTCGCACATCCGTCTGAGAGAGAACATTGTCGCACATCCCTCTGAGAGAGAACATTGTCGCACATCCGTCTGAGAGAGCACATTGACGCACATCCGTCTGAGAGAGAACATTGTCGCACATCCCTCTGAGAGAGAACATTGTCGCACATCCCTCTCAGAGAGAACATTGTCGCACATCCGTCTGAGAGAGAACATTGACGCACATCCGTCTGAGAGAGAACATTGTCGCACATCCGTCTGAGAGAGAACATTGTCGCACATCCGTCTGAGAGAGAACATTGTCGCACATCCCTCTGAGAGAGAACATTGTCGCACATCCGTCTGAGAGAGAACATTGTCGCACATCCGTCTGAGAGAGAACATTGTCGCACATCCCTCTGAGAGAGAACATTGTCGCACATCCGTCTGAGAGAGAACATTGTCGCACATCCGTCTGAGAGAGAACATTGTCGCACATCCCTCTGAGAGAGAACATTGTCGCACATCCCTCTGAGAGAGAACATTGTCGCACATCCCTCTGAGAGAGAACTTTGTCGCACATCCCTCTGAGAGAGAACATTGTCACACATCCATCTGAGAGAGAACATTGTCGCACATCCCTCTGAGAGAGAACATTGTCGCACATCCGTCTGAGAGAGAACATTGTCGCACATCCGTCTGAGAGAGAACATTGTCGCACATCCCTCTGAGAGAGAACATTGTCGGACATCCATCTGCGAGAGAACATTGTCGCACATCCGTCTGAGTGAGAACATTGTCGCACATCCATCTGAGAGAGAACATTGTCGCACATCCGTCTGAGAGAGAACATTGACGCACCTCCGTCTGAGAGAGAACATTGACACACATCGATCTGAGAGAGAACATTGTCGCACATCCATCTGAGTGAGAACATTATCGCACATCCCTCTGAGAGAGTACATTTTCGCACATCCGTCTGAGAGAGAACATTGTCGCACATCCGTCTGAGAGAGAACATTGTCGCACATCCGTCTGAGAGAGAACATTGTCGCACATCCGTCTGAGAGAGAACATTGTCGCACATCCCTCTGAGAGAGAACATTTTCGCACATCCGTTTGAGAGAGAACATTGTCGCACATCCGTCTGAGAGAGAACATTGTCGCACATCCCTCTGAGAGAGAACATTGTCGCACATCCATCTGAGAGAGAACATTGTCGCACATCCCTCTGAGAGAGAACATTGCCGCACATCCACCTGAGAGAGAACATTGTCGCACATCCCTCTGAGAGAGAACATTGTCGCACATCCGTCTGAGAGAGAACATTGTCGCACATCCGTCTGAGAGAGAGCATTGACGCACATCCGTCTGAGAGAGAACATTGTCGCACATCCCTCTGAGAGAGAACATTGTCGCACATCCCTCTGAGAGAGAACATTGTCGCACATCCGTCTGAGAGAGAACATTGACGCACATCCGTCTGAGAGAGAACATTGTCGCACATCCCTCTGAGAGAGAACATTGTCGCACATCCGTCTGAGAGAGCACATTGACGCACATCCGTCTGAGAGAGAACATTGTCGCACATCCCTCTGAGAGAGAACATTGTCGCACATCCCTCTCAGAGAGAACATTGTCGCACATCCGTCTGAGAGAGAACATTGACGCACATCCGTCTGAGAGAGAAGATTGTCGCACATCCCTCTGAGAGAGAACATTGTCGCACATCCCTCTGAGAGAGAACATTGTCGCACATCCCTCTGAGAGAGAACTTTGTCGCACATCCCTCTGAGAGAGAACATTGTCACACATCCATCTGAGAGAGAACATTGTCGCACATCCCTCTGAGAGAGAACATTGTCGCACATCCGTCTGAGAGAGAACATTGTCGCACATCCGTCTGAGAGAGAACATAGTCGCACATCCCTCTGAGAGAGAACATTGTCGGACATCCATCTGTGAGAGAACATTGTCGCACATCCGTCTGAGTGAGAACATTGTCGCACATCCATCTGAGAGAGAACATTGTCGCACATCCGTCTGAGAGAGAACATTGACGCACTTCCGTCTGAGAGAGAACATTGACACACATCGATCTGAGAGAGAACACTGTCGCACATCCATCTGAGTGAGAACATTATCGCACATCCCTCTGAGAGAGTACATTTTCGCACATCCGTCTGAGAGAGAACATTGTCGCACATCCGTCTGAGAGAGAACATTGTCGCACATCCGTCTGAGAGAGAACATTGTCGCACATCCGTCTGAGAGAGAACATTGTCGCACATCCCTCTGAGAGAGAACATTTTCGCACATCCGTTTGAGAGAGAACATTGTCGCACATCCGTCTGAGAGAGAACATTGTCGCACATCCCTCTGAGAGAGAACATTGTCGC
This sequence comes from Scyliorhinus torazame, assembly GCF_047496885.1. Classification (NCBI taxonomy): domain Eukaryota; kingdom Metazoa; phylum Chordata; class Chondrichthyes; order Carcharhiniformes; family Scyliorhinidae; genus Scyliorhinus; species Scyliorhinus torazame. Next base: position 366,466,586 of record NC_092709.1, read on the forward strand.
ACATCCATCTGAGAGAGAACATTGTCTCACATCCCTCTGAGAGAGAACATTGCCGCACATCCACCTGAGAGAGAACATTGTCGCACATCCCTCTGAGAGAGAACATTGTCGCACATCCGTCTGAGAGAGAACATTGTCGCACATCCGTCTGAGAGAGAGCATTGACGCACATCCGTCTGAGAGAGAACATTGTCGCACATCCCTCTGAGAGAGAACATTGTCGCACATCCCTCTGAGAGAGAACATTGTCGCACATCCGTCTGAGAGAGAACATTGACGCACATCCGTCTGAGAGAGAACATTGTCGCACATCCCTCTGAGAGAGAACATTGTCGCACATCCGTCTGAGAGAGAACATTGTCGCACATCCGTCTGAGAGAGAACATTGTCGCACATCCCTCTGAGAGAGAACATTGTCGCACATCCGTCTGAGAGAGAACATTGTCGCACATCCGTCTGAGAGAGAACATTGTCGCACATCCGTCTGAGAGAGAACATTGTCGCACATCCCTCTGAGAGAGAACATTGTCGCACATCCGTCTGAGAGAGAACATTGACGCACATCCGTCTGAGAGAGAACATTGTCGCACATCCCTCTGAGAGAGAACATTGTCGCACATCCGTCTGAGAGAGAACATTGTCGCACATCCGTCTGAGAGAACATTGTCGCACATCCCTCTGAGAGAGAACATTGTCGCACATCCCTCTGAGAGAGAACATTGTCGCACATCCGTCTGAGAGAGAACATTGACGCACATCCGTCTGAGAGAGAACATTGTCGCACATCCCTCTGAGAGAGAACATTGTCGCACATCCGTCTGAGAGAGAACATTGTCGCACATCCGTCTGAGAGAGAACATTGTCGCACATCCCTCTGAGAGAGAACATTGTCGCACATCCGTCTGAGAGAGCACATTGACGCACATCCGTCTGAGAGAGAACATTGTCGCACATCCCTCTGAGAGAGAACATTGTCGCACATCCCTCTCAGAGAGAACATTGTTGCACATCCGTCTGAGAGAGAACATTGACGCACATCCGTCTGAGAGAGAAGATTGTCGCACATCCCTCTGAGAGAGAACATTGTCGCACATCCCTCTGAGAGAGAACATTGTCGCACATCCCTCTGAGAGAGAACTTTGTCGCACATCCCTCTGAGAGAGAACATTGTCACACATCCATCTGAGAGAGAACATTGTCGCACATCCCTCTGAGAGAGAACATTGTCGCACATCCGTCTGAGAGAGAACATTGTCGCACATCCGTCTGAGAGAGAACATTGTCGCACATCCCTCTGAGAGAGAACATTGTCACACATCCATCTGAGAGAGAACATTGTCGCACATCCCTCTGAGAGAGAACATTGTCGCACATCCGTCTGAGAGAGAACATTGTCGCACATCCGTCTGAGAGAGAACATTGTCGCACATCCCTCTGAGAGAGAACATTGTCGGACATCCATCTGCGAGAGAACATTGTCGCACATCCGTCTGAGTGAGAACATTGTCGCACATCCATCTGAGAGAGAACATTGTCGCACATCCGTCTGAGAGAGAACATTGACGCACCTCCGTCTGAGAGAGAACATTGACACACATCGATCTGAGAGAGAACATTGTCGCACATCCATCTGAGTGAGAACATTATCGCACATCCCTCTGAGAGAGTACATTTTCGCACATCCGTCTGAGAGACAACATTGTCGCACATCCGTCTGAGAGAGAACATTGTCGCACATCCGTCTGAGAGAGAACATTGTCGCACATCCGTCTGAGAGAGAACATTGTCGCACATCCCTCTGAGAGAGAACATTTTCGCACATCCGTTTGAGAGAGAACATTGTCGCACATCCGTCTGAGAGAGAACATTGTCGCACATCCCTCTGAGAGAGAACATTGTCGCACATCCATCTGAGAGAGAACATTGTCGCACATCCCTCTGAGAGAGAACATTGCCGCACATCCACCTGAGAGAGAACATTGTCGCACATCCCTCTGAGAGAGAACATTGTCGCACATCCGTCTGAGAGAGAACATTGTCGCACATCCGTCTGAGAGAGAGCATTGACGCACATCCGTCTGAGAGAGAACATTGTCGCACATCCCTCTGAGAGAGAACATTGTCGCACATCCCTCTGAGAGAGAACATTGTCGCACATCCGTCTGAGAGAGAACATTGACGCACATCCGTCTGAGAGAGAACATTGTCGCACATCCCTCTGAGAGAGAACATTGTCGCACATCCGTCTGAGAGAGCACATTGACGCACATCCGTCTGAGAGAGAACATTGTCGCACATCCCTCTGAGAGAGAACATTGTCGCACATCCCTCTCAGAGAGAACATTGTCGCACATCCGTCTGAGAGAGAACATTGACGCACATCCGTCTGAGAGAGAAGATTGTCGCACATCCCTCTGAGAGAGAACATTGTCGCACATCCCTCTGAGAGAGAACATTGTCGCACATCCCTCTGAGAGAGAACTTTGTCGCACATCCCTCTGAGAGAGAACATTGTCACACATCCATCTGAGAGAGAACATTGTCGCACATCCCTCTGAGAGAGAACATTGTCGCACATCCGTCTGAGAGAGAACATTGTCGCACATCCGTCTGAGAGAGAACATAGTCGCACATCCCTCTGAGAGAGAACATTGTCGGACATCCATCTGTGAGAGAACATTGTCGCACATCCGTCTGAGTGAGAACATTGTCGCACATCCATCTGAGAGAGAACATTGTCGCACATCCGTCTGAGAGAGAACATTGACGCACTTCCGTCTGAGAGAGAACATTGACACACATCGATCTGAGAGAGAACACTGTCGCACATCCATCTGAGTGAGAACATTATCGCACATCCCTCTGAGAGAGTACATTTTCGCACATCCGTCTGAGAGAGAACATTGTCGCACATCCGTCTGAGAGAGAACATTGTCGCACATCCGTCTGAGAGAGAACATTGTCGCACATCCGTCTGAGAGAGAACATTGTCGCACATCCCTCTGAGAGAGAACATTTTCGCACATCCGTTTGAGAGAGAACATTGTCGCACATCCGTCTGAGAGAGAACATTGTCGCACATCCCTCTGAGAGAGAACATTGTCGCACATCCATCTGAGAGAGAACATTGTCTCACATCCCTCTGAGAGAGAACATTGCCGCACATCCACCTGAGAGAGAACATTGTCGCACATCCCTCTGAGAGAGAACATTGTCGCACATCCGTCTGAGAGAGAACATTGTCGCACATCCGTCTGAGAGAGAGCATTGACGCACATCCGTCTGAGAGAGAACATTGTCGCACATCCCTCTGAGAGAGAACATTGTCGCACATCCCTCTGAGAGAGAACATTGTCGCACATCCGTCTGAGAGAGAACATTGACGCACATCCGTCTGAGAGAGAACATTGTCGCACATCCCTCTGAGAGAGAACATTGTCGCACATCCGTCTGAGAGAGAACATTGTCGCACATCCGTCTGAGAGAGAACATTGTCGCACATCCCTCTGAGAGAGAACATTGTCGCACATCCGTCTGAGAGAGAACATTGTCGCACATCCGTCTGAGAGAGAACATTGTCGCACATCCGTCTGAGAGAGAACATTGTCGCACATCCCTCTGAGAGAGAACATTGTCGCACATCCGTCTGAGAGAGAACATTGACGCACATCCGTCTGAGAGAGAACATTGTCGCACATCCCTCTGAGAGAGAACATTGTCGCACATCCGTCTGAGAGAGAACATTGTCGCACATCCGTCTGAGAGAACATTGTCGCACATCCCTCTGAGAGAGAACATTGTCGCACATCCCTCTGAGAGAGAACATTGTCGCACATCCGTCTGAGAGAGAACATTGACGCACATCCGTCTGAGAGAGAACATTGTCGCACATCCCTCTGAGAGAGAACATTGTCGCACATCCGTCTGAGAGAGAACATTGTCGCACATCCGTCTGAGAGAGAACATTGTCGCACATCCCTCTGAGAGAGAACATTGTCGCACATCCGTCTGAGAGAGCACATTGACGCACATCCGTCTGAGAGAGAACATTGTCGCACATCCCTCTGAGAGAGAACATTGTCGCACATCCCTCTCAGAGAGAACATTGTTGCACATCCGTCTGAGAGAGAACATTGACGCACATCCGTCTGAGAGAGAAGATTGTCGCACATCCCTCTGAGAGAGAACATTGTCGCACATCCCTCTGAGAGAGAACATTGTCGCACATCCCTCTGAGAGAGAACTTTGTCGCACATCCCTCTGAGAGAGAACATTGTCACACATCCATCTGAGAGAGAACATTGTCGCACATCCCTCTGAGAGAGAACATTGTCGCACATCCGTCTGAGAGAGAACATTGTCGCACATCCGTCTGAGAGAGAACATTGTCGCACATCCCTCTGAGAGAGAACATTGTCGCACATCCCTCTGAGAGAGAACATTGTCGCACATCCGTCTGAGTGAGAACATTGTCGCACATCCATCTGAGAGAGAACATTGTCGCACATCCGTCTGAGAGAGAACATTGACGCACATCCGTCTGAGAGAGAACATTGACACACATCGATCTGAGAGAGAACATTGTCGCACATCCATCTGAGTGAGAACATTATCGCACATCCCTCTGAGAGAGAACATTTTCGCACATCCGTCTGAGAGAGAACATTGTCGCACATCCGTCTGAGAGAGAACATTGTCGCACATCCGTCTGAGAGAGAACATTGTCGCACATCCATCTGAGAGAGAACATTGTCGCACATCCGTCTGAGAGAGAACATTGACGCACATCCGTCTGAGAGAGAACATTGACACACATCGATCTGAGAGAGAACATTGTCGCACATCCATCTGAGTGAGAACATTTTCGCACATCCCTCTGAGAGAGAACATTGTAGCACATCCACCTGCGAGACAACATTGTCGCACATCCGTCTGAGAGAGAACATTGTCGCACATCCATCTGAGAGAGAACATTGTCGCACATCCGTCTCAGAGAGAACATTATCGCACATCCCTCTGAGAGAGAACATTGTCGCACATCCGTCTGAGAGAGAACATTGTCGCACTTCCATCTGAGAGAGAACAGTGTCGCACATCCGTCTGAGAGAGAACATTGTCGCACATCCCTCTGAGGGAGAACATTGTCGCACATCCTGCTGAGAGAGAACATTGACGCACATCCGTCTGAGAGAGAACATTGTCGCACATCCCTCTGAGAGAGAACATTGTCGCACATCCCGCTGAGAGAGAACATTGACGCACATCCGTCTGAGAGAGAACATTGTCGCACATGCCTCTGAGAGAGAACATTGTCACACATCCCTCTGAGAGAGAACATTGTCGCACATCCGTCTGAGAGAGAACATTGACGCACATCCCTCTGAGAGAGAACATTGTCGCACATCCCTCTGAGAGAGAATATTGTCACACATCCCTCTGAGAGAGAACATTGACGCACATCCGTCTGAGAGAGAACATTGACGCACATCCCTCTGAGAGAGAATATTGTCGCACATCCGTCTGTGAGAGAACATTGTCGCACATCCCTCTGAGAGAGAACATTGTCGCACATCCCTCTGAGAGAGAACATTGTCGCACATCCCTCTGAGAGAGAACATTGTCGCACATCCCTCTGAGAGAGAACATTGTCACACATCCCTCTGAGAGAGAACATTGTCGCACATCCCTCTGAGGGAGAACATTGTCGCACATCCGTCTGAGAGAGAACATTGTCGCACATCCCTCTGAGGGAGAACATTGTTGCACATCCCTCTGAGAGAGAACATTGACGCACATCCGTCTGAGAGAGAACATTGTCGCACATCCGTCTGAGAGAGAACATGGACGCACATCCGTCTGAGAGAGAACATTGACGCACATCCGTCTGAGAGAGAACATTGACGCACATCCCTCTGAGAGAGAACATGGACGCACATCCGTCTGAGAGAGAACATTGTCGCACATCCGTCTGAGAGAGAACATGGACGCACATCCGTCTGAGAGAGAACATTGACGCACATCCGTCTGAGAGAGAACATTGACGCACATCCCTCTGAGAGAGAACATGGACGCACATCCGTCTGAGAGAGAACATTGACGCACATCCCTCTGAGAGAGAACATTGACACACATCCGTCTGAGAGAGAACATTGTCGCACATCCACCTGCGAGAGAACATTGTCGCACATCCGTCTGAGAGAGAACATTGTCGCACATCCCTCTGAGAGAGAACATTGTCGCACATCCACCTGCGAGAGAACATTGTCGCACATCCATCTGAGAGAGAACATTGTCGCACATCCATCTGAGAGAGAACATTGTCGCACATCCCTCTGAGAGAGAACATTGTCGCACATCCGTCTGAGTGAGAACATTGTCGCACATCCATCTGAGAGAGAACATTGTCGCACATCCGTCTGAGAGAGAACATTGACGCACATCCGTCTGAGAGAGAACATTGACACACATCGATCTGAGAGAGAACATTGTCGCACATCCATCTGAGTGAGAACATTATCGCACATCCCTCTGAGAGAGAACATTTTCGCACATCCGTCTGAGAGAGAACATTGTCGCACATCCGTCTGAGAGAGAACATTGTCGCACATCCGTCTGAGAGAGAACATTGTCGCACATCCATCTGAGAGAGAACATTGTCGCACATCCGTCTGAGAGAGAACATTGACGCACATCCGTCTGAGAGAGAACATTGACACACATCGATCTGAGAGAGAACATTGTCGCACATCCATCTGAGTGAGAACATTTTCGCACATCCCTCTGAGAGAGAACATTGTAGCACATCCACCTGCGAGACAACATTGTCGCACATCCGTCTGAGAGAGAACATTGTCGCACATCCATCTGAGAGAGAACATTGTCGCACATCCGTCTCAGAGAGAACATTATCGCACATCCCTCTGAGAGAGAACATTGTCGCACATCCGTCTGAGAGAGAACATTGTCGCACTTCCATCTGAGAGAGAACAGTGTCGCACATCCGTCTGAGAGAGAACATTGTCGCACATCCCTCTGAGGGAGAACATTGTCGCACATCCTGCTGAGAGAGAACATTGACGCACATCCGTCTGAGAGAGAACATTGTCGCACATCCCTCTGAGAGAGAACATTGTCGCACATCCCGCTGAGAGAGAACATTGACGCACATCCGTCTGAGAGAGAACATTGTCGCACATGCCTCTGAGAGAGAACATTGTCACACATCCCTCTGAGAGAGAACATTGTCGCACATCCGTCTGAGAGAGAACATTGACGCACATCCCTCTGAGAGAGAACATTGTCGCACATCCCTCTGAGAGAGAATATTGTCACACATCCCTCTGAGAGAGAACATTGACGCACATCCGTCTGAGAGAGAACATTGACGCACATCCCTCTGAGAGAGAATATTGTCGCACATCCGTCTGTGAGAGAACATTGTCGCACATCCCTCTGAGAGAGAACATTGTCGCACATCCCTCTGAGAGAGAACATTGTCGCACATCCCTCTGAGAGAGAACATTGTCGCACATCCCTCTGAGAGAGAACATTGTCACACATCCCTCTGAGAGAGAACATTGTCGCACATCCCTCTGAGGGAGAACATTGTCGCACATCCGTCTGAGAGAGAACATTGTCGCACATCCCTCTGAGGGAGAACATTGTTGCACATCCCTCTGAGAGAGAACATTGACGCACATCCGTCTGAGAGAGAACATTGTCGCACATCCGTCTGAGAGAGAACATGGACGCACATCCGTCTGAGAGAGAACATTGACGCACATCCGTCTGAGAGAGAACATTGACGCACATCCCTCTGAGAGAGAACATGGACGCACATCCGTCTGAGAGAGAACATTGTCGCACATCCGTCTGAGAGAGAACATGGACGCACATCCGTCTGAGAGAGAACATTGACGCACATCCGTCTGAGAGAGAACATTGACGCACATCCCTCTGAGAGAGAACATGGACGCACATCCGTCTGAGAGAGAACATTGACGCACATCCCTCTGAGAGAGAACATTGACACACATCCGTCTGAGAGAGAACATTGTCGCACATCCACCTGCGAGAGAACATTGTCGCACATCCGTCTGAGAGAGAACATTGTCGCACATCCCTCTGAGAGAGAACATTGTCGCACATCCACCTGCGAGAGAACATTGTCGCACATCCATCTGAGAGAGAACATTGTCGCACATCCATCTGAGACAGAACATTGTCGCACATCCCTCTGAGAGAGAACATTGTCGCACATCCACCTGCGAGAGAACATTGTCGCACATCCGTCTGAGAGAGAACATTGTCGCACATCCATCTGGGAGAGAACATTGTCGCACATCCCTCTGAGTGAGAACATTATCGCACATCCCTCTGAGAGAGAACATTGTCGCACATCCACCTGCGAGAGAACATTGTCGCACATCCGTCTGAGAGAGAACATTGTCGCACATCCATCTGAGAGAGAACATTGTCGCACATCCGTCTGAGAGAGAACATTGACGCACATCCGTCTGAGAGGGAACATTGACACACATCGATCTGAGAGAGAACATTGTCGCACATCCATCTGAGTGAGAACATTATCGCACATCCCTCTGAGAGAGAACATTTTCGCACATCCGTCTGAGAGAGAACATTGTCGCACATCCATCTGAGAGAGAACATTGTCGCTCATCCACCTGAGGGAGAACATTGTCGCACAATCCTCTGAGAGAGAACATTGTCGCACATCCCTCTGAGAGAGAACATTGTCGCTCATCCACCTGAGGGAGAACATTGTCGCACATCCCTCTGAGAGAGAACATTGTCGCACATCCATCTGAGAGAGAACATTGTCGCTCATCCACCTGAGGGAGAACATTGTCGCACATCCCTCTGAGAGAGAACATTGTCGCACATCCACCTGAGAGAGAACATTGTCTCACATCCCTCTGAGAGAGAACATTGTCGCACATCCGTCTGAGAGAGAACATTGTCGCACATCCGTCTTAGAGAGAGCATTGACGCACATCCGTCTGAGAGAGAACATTGTCGCACATCCCTCTGAGAGAGAACATTGTCGCACATCCCTCTGAGAACATTGTCGCACATCCGTCTGAGAGAGAACATTGACGCACATCCGTCTGAGAGAGAACATTGTCGCACATCCCTCTGAGAGAGAACATTGTCGCACATCCGTCTGAGAGAGAACATTGTCGCACATCCGTCTGAGAGAGAACATTGTCGCACATCCCTCTGAGAGAGAACATTGTCGCACATCCGTCTGAGAGAGAACATTGTCGCACATCCGTCTGAGAGAGAACATTGTCGCACATCCCTCTGAGAGAGAACATTGTCGCACATCCGTCTGAGAGAGAACATTGACGCACAACCGTCTGAGAGAGAACATTGTCGCACATCCCTCTGAGAGAGAACATTGTCGCACATCCGTCTGAGAAAGAACATTGTCGCACATCCGTCTGAGAGAGAACATTGTCGCACATCCCTCTGAGAGAGAACATTGTCGCACATCCGTCTGAGATAGCACATTGACGCACATCCGTCTGAGAGAGAACATTGTCGCACATCCCTCTGAGAGAGAATATTGTCGCACATCCCTCTCAGAGAGAACATTGTCGCACATCCGTCTGAGAGAGAACATTGACGCACATCCGTCTGAGAGAGAAGATTGTCGCACATCCCTCTGAGAGAGAACATTGTCGCACATCCTTCTGAGAGAGAACATTGTCGCACATCCCTCTGAGAGAGAACTTTGTCGCACATCCCTCTGAGAGAGAACATTGTCGCACATCCATCTGAGAGAGAACATTGTCGCACATCCCTCTGAGAGAGAACATTGACGCACATCCCTCTGAGAGAGAACATTGTCGCACATCCACCTGAGAGAGAACATTGTCGCACATCCCTCTGAGAGAGAACATTGTCGCACATCCGTCTGAGAGAGAACATTGTCGCACATCCGTCTGAGAGAGAGCATTGACGCACATCCGTCTGAGAGAGAACATTGTCGCACATCCCTCTGTGAGAGAACATTGTCGCACATCCCTCTGAGAGAGAACATTGTCGCACATCCGTATGAGAGAGAACATTGTCGCACATCCCTCTGAGAGAGAACATTTTCGCACATCCGTCTGAGACAGAACATTGTCGCGCATCCATCTGAGAGAGAACATTTTCGCACATCCCTCTGAAAGAGAACATTGACGCACATCCCTCTGAGAGAGAACATTGTCGCACATCCACCTGAGAGAGAACATTGACGCACATTCCTCTGAGAGAGAACATTGTCGCACATCCCTCTGAGAGAGAACATTGTCGCACATCCCTCTGAGAGAGAACATTGTCGCACATCCGTCTGAGAGAGAACATTGTCACACATCCGTCTGAGAGTGAACATTGTCGCACATCCGTCTGAGAGAGAACTTTGTCGCACATCCATCTGAGAGAGAACATTGACGCACATCCGTCTGAGGGAGAACATTGTCGCACATCCCTCTGAGAGAGAACATTGTCACACATCCCTCTGAGAGAGAACATTGACGCACATCCATCTCAGAGAGAGCATTGTCGCACATCCGTCTGAGAGACAACATTGTCGCACATCCCTCTGAGAGAGAACGTTGTCACACATCCACCTGAGGGAGAACAGAGTCGCACATCCCTCTGAGAGAGAACATTGTCGCACATCCCTCTGAGAGAGAACATTGTCGCACATCCGTCTGAGAGAGAACATTGTCGCACATCCATCTGAGAGAGATCATTGTCGCACATCCACCTGAGGGAGAACATTGTCGCACATCCGTCTGAGAGAGAACATTGTCGCACATCCGTATGAGAGAGAACATTGTCGGACATCCGTCTGAGAGAGAACATTGACGCACATCCATCTGAGAGAGAACATTGTCGCACATCCGTCTGAGAGAGAACATTGTCGCACATCCCTCTGAGAGAGAACATTGTCACACATCCCTATGAGAGAGAACATTGTCGCACATCCGTCTGAGAGAGAACATTGTCGCACATCCCTCTGAAAGAGAACATTGTCGCACATCCGTCTGAGAGAGAACATTGTCGCACATCCGTCTGAGAGAGAACATTGTCGCACATCCGTCTGAGAGAGAACATTGTCGCACATCCCTCTGAGAGAGAACATTGTCGCACATCCGTCTGAGAGAGAACATTGACGCACATCCATCTGAGAGAGCACATTGACGCACATCCCTCTGAGTGAGAACATTGTCGCACATCCCTCTGAGAGAGAACATTGTCACACATCCCTCTGAGAGAGAACATTGTCGCACATCCCTCTGAGAGAGAACATTGTCGCACATCCGTCTGAGAGAGAACATTGTCGCGCATCCGTCTGAGAGAGAACATTGTCGCACATCCGTCTGAGAGAGAACATTGTCGCATATCCCTCTGAGAGAGAACATTGTCGCACATCCCTCTGAGAGAGAACATTGTCGCACATCCGTCTGAGAGAGAACATTGACGCACATCCATCTGAGAGAGAACGTTGTCACACCTCCCTCTGAGAGAGAACATTGTCGCACATCCCTCTGAGAGAGAACATTGTCGCACATCCCTCTGAGAGAGAACATTGTCGCACATCCCTCTGAGAGAGAACATTGTCGCACATCCGTATGAGAGAGAACATTGTCGCACATCCCTCTGAGAGAGAACATTTTCGCACATCCGTCTGAGAGAGAACATTGTCGCGCATCCATCTGAGAGAGAACATTTTCGCACATCCCTCTGAAAGAGAACATTGACGCACATCCCTCTGAGAGAGAACATTGTCGCACATCCACCTGAGAGAGAACATTGACGCACATTCCTCTGAGAGAGAACATTGTCGCACATCCCTCTGAGAGAGAACATTGTCGCACATCCCTCTGAGAGAGAACATTGTCGCACATCCGTCTGAGAGAGAACATTGTCACACATCCGTCTGAGAGTGAACATTGTCGCACATCCGTCTGAGAGAGAACTTTGTCGCACATCCATCTGAGAGAGAACATTGACGCACATCCGTCTGAGGGAGAACATTGTCGCACATCCCTCTGAGAGAGAACATTGTCACACATCCCTCTGAGAGAGAACATTGACGCACATCCGTCTGAGAGACAACATTGTCGCACATCCCTCTGAGAGAGAACGTTGTCACACATCCACCTGAGGGAGAACAGAGTCGCACATCCCTCTGAGAGAGAACATTGTCGCACATCCCTCTGAGAGAGAACATTGTCGCACATCCGTCTGAGAGAGAACATTGTCGCACATCCATCTGAGAGAGATCATTGTCGCACATCCACCTGAGGGAGAACATTGTCGCACATCCGTCTGAGAGAGAACATTGTCGCACATCCGTATGAGAGAGAACATTGTCGGACATCCGTCTGAGAGAGAGCATTGTCGCACATCCGTCTGAGAGAGAACATTGACGCACATCCATCTGAGAGAGAACATTGTCGCACATCCGTCTGAGAGAGAACATTGTCGCACATCCCTCTGAGAGAGAACATTGTCACACATCCCTATGAGAGAGAACATTGTCGCACATCCGTCTGAGAGAGAACATTGTCGCACATCCCTCTGAAAGAGAACATTGTCGCACATCCGTCTGAGAGAGAACATTGTCGCACATCCGTCTGAGAGAGAACATTGTCGCACATCCGTCTGAGAGAGAACATTGTCGCACATCCCTCTGAGAGAGAACATTGTCGCACATCCGTCTGAGAGAGAACATTGACGCACATCCATCTGAGAGAGCACATTGACGCACATCCCTCTGAGAGAGAACATTGTCGCACATCCCTCTGAGAGAGAACATTGTCACACATCCCTCTGAGAGAGAACATTGTCGCACATCCCTCTGAGAGAGAACATTGTCGCACATCCGTCTGAGAGAGAACATTGTCGCGCATCCGTCTGAGAGAGAACATTGTCGCACATCCGTCTGAGAGAGAACATTGTCGCATATCCCTCTGAGAGAGAACATTGTCGCACATCCCTCTGAGAGAGAACATTGTCGCACATCCGTCTGAGAGAGAACATTGACGCACATCCATCTGAGAGAGAACGTTGTCACACCTCCCTCTGAGAGAGAACATTGTCGCACATCCCTCTGAGAGAGAACATTGTCACACATCCCTCTGAGAGAGGGGATTGTCGCACATCCCTCTGAGAGAGAACATTGTCGCACATCCGTCTGAGAGAGAACATTGACGCACATCCCTCTGAGAGAGCACATTGACGCACATCCCTCTGAGAGAGAACATTGTCGCACATCCCTGTGAGAGAGAACATTGTCGCACATCCGCCTGAGAGATAACATTGACGCACATCCCTCTGAGAGAGAACATTGTCGCACATCCGTCTGAGAGAGAACATTGTTGCACATCCGTCTGAGAGAGAACATTGTCGCACATCCGTCTGAGAGAGAACATTGTCGCACATCCCTCTGAGAGAGAACATTGTCGCACATCCGTCTGAGAGAGAACATTGTCGCACATCCCTCTGAGAGAGAACATTGTCGCACTTCCCTCTAAGAGAGATCATTGTCGCACATCCCTCTGAGAGAGAACATTGTCGCACATCCCTCTGAGAGAGAACATTGTTGCACAACCGTCTGAGAGAGAACATTGATGCACATCCGTCTGAGAGACAACATTGTCGCACATCCGTCTTGGAGAGAACATTGTCACACATCCCTCTGAGTGAGAACATTGTCGCACATCCATCTGAGAGAGAACATTGTCGCACATCCCTCTGAGTGAGAACATTGTCGCACATCCGTCTGAGAGAGAACATTGTCACACATCCCTCTGAGTGAGAACATTGTCGCACATCCGTCTGAGAGAGATCTTTGTCGCACATCCCTCTGAGTGAGAACATTGTCGCACATCCGTCTGAGAGAGAACATTGTCGCACATCCCTCTGAGAGAGAACATTGTTGCACATCCGTCTGAGAGAGAAAATTATTCGCACATCCGTCTGAGAGAGAACATTGTCGCACATCCCTCTGAGTGAGAACATTGACGCACATGCGTCTGAGAGAGAACATTGTCGCACATCCGTCTGAGAGAGAACATTGTCGCACATCCCTCTGAGAGAGAACATTGACGCACATCCATCTGAGAGAGAGCATTGTCGCACATCCCTCTGAGAGAGAACATTGTCGCACATCCGTCTGAGAGAGAACATTGTCGCACATCCCTCTGAGAGAGAACATTGTCACACATCCACCTGAGGGAGAACAGTGTCGCACATCCCTCTGAGAGAGAACATTGTCGCACCGCCCTCTGAGAGAGAACATTGTCGCACATCCCTCTGAGAGAGAACATTGTCGCACATCCCTCTGAGAGAGAACATTGTCGCACATCCCTCTGAGAGAGAACATTGTCGCACATCCGTCTGAGAGAGAACAGTGTCGCACATCCGTCTGGGAGAGAACATTGTCGCACATCCCTCTGAGAGAGAACATTGTCGCACATCCCTCTGAGAGAGAACATTGTCGCACATCCCTCTGAGAGAGAACATTGTCGCACATCCCTCTGAGAGAGAACATTGTCGCACATCCGTCTGAGAGAGAACAGTGTCGCACATCCGTCTGACAGAGAACATTGTCGCACATCCCTCTGAGAGAGAACATTGTCGCACATCCCTCTGAGAGAGAACATTGTCGCACATCCCTCTGAGAGAGAACATTGTCGCACATCCCTCTGAGAGAGAACATTGTCTCACATCCCTCTGAGAGAGAACATTGTCGCATATCCGGCTGAGAGAGAACAGTGTCGCACATCCGTCTGAGAGAGAACATTGTCGCACATCCGTCTGAGAGAGAACATTGTCGCACATCCATCTGAGAGAGAACATTGTCGCACATCCGTCTGAGGGAGAGCATTGACGCACATCCCTCTGAGAGAGAACATTGTCGCACATCCGTCTGAGAGAGAACATTGTCGCACATCCCTCTGAGAGAGAACATTGTCGCACATTCCTCTGAGAGAGAACATTGTCGCACATCCGTCTGAGAGAGAACGTTGTCGGACATCCCTCTGAGAGAGAACATTGTCGCACATCCCTCTGAGAGAGAACATTGACGCACATCCGTCTGAGAGAGAACATTGTCGCACATCCCTCTGAGAGAGAACATTTTTGCACATCCCTCTGAGAGAGAACATTGACGCACATCCGTCTGAGAGAGAACATTGACGCACATCCGTCTGAGAGAGAACATTGTCGCACATCCGTCTGAGAGAGAACATTGTCGCACATCCGTCTGAGAGAGAACATTGACGCACATCCGTCTGAGAGAGAACATTGTCGCACATCCCTCTGAGTGAGAACATTGTCGCACATCCGTCTGAGAGAGAACGTTGTCGGACATCTGTCTGAGAGAGAACATTGTCGCACATCCCTCTGAGAGAGAACATTGTCGCACATCCGCCTGAGAGAGAACATTGTCGCACATCCACCTGAGGGAGAACATTGTCGCACATCCGTCTGAGAGAGAACATTGTCGCACATCCATCTGAGAGAGAACATTGTCGCACATCCCTCTGAGAGAGAACATTGTCGCACATCCGTCTGAGAGAGAGCATTGACACTCATCCCTCTGAGGGAGAACATTGTCGCACATCCCTCTGAGAGAGAACATTGTCGCACATCCACCTGAGAGAGAACATTGTCGCACATCCATCTGAGAGACAACATTGACGCACATCCGTCTGAGAGAGAACATTGTCGCGCATCCGTCTGAGAGAGAACATTTTCGCACATCCGTCTGAGAGAGACCATTGTCGCACATCCCTCTGAGAGAGAACATTGTAGCACATCCGTCTGAGAGAGAACATTGTCACACATCCATCTGAGAGAAAACATTGACGCACATCCGTCTGAGAGAGAACATTGTCGCACATCCCTCTGAGAGAGAACATTGTCGCACATCCGTCTGAGAGAGAACATTGTCGCACATCCACCTGAGAGAGAACATTGACGCACATTCCTCTGAGAGAGAACATTGTCGCACATCCCTCTGAGAGAGAACATTGTCGCACATCCCTCTGAGAGAGAACATTGTCGCACATCCGTCTGAGAGAGAACATTGTCACACATCCGTCTGAGAGTGAACATTGTCGCACATCCGTCTGAGAGAGAACTTTGTCGCACATCCATCTGAGAGAGAACATTGACGCACATCCGTCTGAGGGAGAACATTGTCGCACATCCCTCTGAGAGAGAACATTGTCACACATCCCTCTGAGAGAGAACATTGACGCACATCCATCTCAGAGAGAGCATTGTCGCACATCCGTCTGAGAGACAACATTGTCGCACATCCCTCTGAGAGAGAACGTTGTCACACATCCACCTGAGGGAGAACAGAGTCGCACATCCCTCTGAGAGAGAACATTGTCGCACATCCCTCTGAGAGAGAACATTGTCGCACATCCGTCTGAGAGAGAACATTGTCGCACATCCATCTGAGAGAGATCATTGTCGCACATCCACCTGAGGGAGAACATTGTCGCACATCCGTCTGAGAGAGAACATTGTCGCACATCCGTATGAGAGAGAACATTGTCGGACATCCGTCTGAGAGAGAGCATTGTCGCACATCCGTCTGAGAGAGAACATTGACGCACATCCATCTGAGAGAGAACATTGTCGCACATCCGTCTGAGAGAGAACATTGTCGCACATCCCTCTGAGAGAGAACATTGTCACACATCCCTATGAGAGAGAACATTGTCGCACATCCGTCTGAGAGAGAACATTGTCGCACATCCCTCTGAAAGAGAACATTGTCGCACATCCGTCTGAGAGAGAACATTGTCGCACATCCGTCTGAGAGAGAACATTGTCGCACATCCGTCTGAGAGAGAACATTGTCGCACATCCCTCTGAGAGAGAACATTGTCGCACATCCGTCTGAGAGAGAACATTGACGCACATCCATCTGAGAGAGCACATTGACGCACATCCCTCTGAGAGAGAACATTGTCGCACATCCCTCTGAGAGAGAACATTGTCACACATCCCTCTGAGAGAGAACATTGTCGCACATCCCTCTGAGAGAGAACATTGTCGCACATCCGTCTGAGAGAGAACATTGTCGCGCATCCGTCTGAGAGAGAACATTGTCGCACATCCGTCTGAGAGAGAACATTGTCGCATATCCCTCTGAGAGAGAACATTGTCGCGCATCCGTCTGAGAGAGAACATTGTCGCACATCCGTCTGAGAGAGAACATTGTCGCATATCCCTCTGAGAGAGAACATTGTCGCACATCCCTCTGAGAGAGAACATTGTCGCACATCCGTCTGAGAGAGAACATTGTCACACATCCCTCTGAGAGAGGGGATTGTCGCACATCCCTCTGAGAGAGAACATTGTCGCACATCCGTCTGAGAGAGAACATTGACGCACATCCCTCTGAGAGAGCACATTGACGCACATCCCTCTGAGAGAGAACATTGTCGCACATCCCTGTGAGAGAGAACATTGTCGCACATCCGCCTGAGAGATAACATTGACGCACATCCCTCTGAGAGAGAACATTGTCGCACATCCGTCTGAGAGAGAACATTGTTGCACATCCGTCTGAGAGAGAACATTGTCGCACATCCGTCTGAGAGAGAACATTGTCGCACATCCCTCTGAGAGAGAACATTGTCGCACATCCCTCTGAGAGAGAACATTGTCGCACATCCGTCTGAGAGAGAACATTGTCGCACATCCCTCTGAGAGAGAACATTGTCGCACTTCCCTCTAAGAGAGATCATTGTCGCACATCCCTCTGAGAGAGAACATTGTCGCACATCCCTCTGAGAGAGAACATTGTTGCACAACCGTCTGAGAGAGAACATTGATGCACATCCGTCTGAGAGACAACATTGTCGCACATCCGTCTTAGAGAGAACATTGTCACACATCCCTCTGAGTGAGAACATTGTCGCACATCCATCTGAGAGAGAACATTGTCGCACATCCCTCTGAGTGAGAACATTGTCGCACATCCGTCTGAGAGAGAACATTGTCACACATCCCTCTGAGTGAGAACATTGTCGCACATCCGTCTGAGAGAGAACATTGTCGCACATCCCTCTGAGTGAGAACATTGTCGCACATCCGTCTGAGAGAGAACATTGTCGCACATCCCTCTGAGAGAGAACATTGTTGCACATCCGTCTGAGAGAGAAAATTATTCGCACATCCGTCTGAGAGAGAACATTGTCGCACATCCCTCTGAGTGAGAACATTGACGCACATGCGTCTGAGAGAGAACATTGTCGCACATCCGTCTGAGAGAGAACATTGTCGCACATCCCTCTGAGAGAGAACATTGACGCACATCCATCTGAGAGAGAGCATTGTCGCACATCCCTCTGAGAGAGAACATTGTCGCACATCCGTCTGAGAGAGAACATTGTCGCACATCCCTCTGAGAGAGAACATTGTCACACATCCACCTGAGGGAGAACAGTGTCGCACATCCCTCTGAGAGAGAACATTGTCGCACCGCCCTCTGAGAGAGAACATTGTCGCACATCCCTCTGAGAGAGAACATTGTCGCACATCCCTCTGAGAGAGAACATTGTCGCACATCCCTCTGAGAGAGAACATTGTCGCACATCCGTCTGAGAGAGAACAGTGTCGCACATCCGTCTGGGAGAGAACATTGTCGCACATCCCTCTGAGAGAGAACATTGTCGCACATCCCTCTGAGAGAGAACATTGTCGCACATCCCTCTGAGAGAGAACATTGTCGCACATCCCTCTGAGAGAGAACATTGTCGCACATCCGTCTGAGAGAGAACAGTGTCGCACATCCGTCTGACAGAGAACATTGTCGCACATCCCTCTGAGAGAGAACATTGTCGCACATCCCTCTGAGAGAGAACATTGTCGCACATCCCTCTGAGAGAGAACATTGTCGCACATCCCTCTGAGAGAGAACATTGTCTCACATCCCTCTGAGAGAGAACATTGTCGCATATCCGGCTGAGAGAGAACAGTGTCGCACATCCGTCTGAGAGAGAACATTGTCGCACATCCGTCTGAGAGAGAACATTGTCGCACATCCATCTGAGAGAGAACATTGTCGCACATCCGTCTGAGGGAGAGCATTGACGCACATCCCTCTGAGAGAGAACATTGTCGCACATCCGTCTGAGAGAGAACATTGTCGCACATCCCTCTGAGAGAGAACATTGTCGCACATTCCTCTGAGAGAGAACATTGTCGCACATCCGTCTGAGAGAGAACGTTGTCGGACATCCCTCTGAGAGAGAACATTGTCGCACATCCCTCTGAGAGAGAACATTGACGCACATCCGTCTGAGAGAGAACATTGTCGCACATCCCTCTGAGAGAGAACATTTTTGCACATCCCTCTGAGAGAGAACATTGACGCACATCCGTCTGAGAGAGAACATTGACGCACATCCGTCTGAGAGAGAACATTGTCGCACATCCGTCTGAGAGAGAACATTGTCGCACATCCGTCTGAGAGAGAACATTGACGCACATCCGTCTGAGAGAGAACATTGTCGCACATCCCTCTGAGTGAGAACATTGTCGCACATCCGTCTGAGAGAGAACGTTGTCGGACATCTGTCTGAGAGAGAACATTGTCGCACATCCCTCTGAGAGAGAACATTGTCGCACATCCGCCTGAGAGAGAACATTGTCGCACATCCACCTGAGGGAGAACATTGTCGCACATCCGTCTGAGAGAGAACATTGTCGCACATCCATCTGAGAGAGAACATTGTCGCACATCCCTCTGAGAGAGAACATTGTCGCACATCCGTCTGAGAGAGAGCATTGACACTCATCCCTCTGAGGGAGAACATTGTCGCACATCCCTCTGAGAGAGAACATTGTCGCACATCCACCTGAGAGAGAACATTGTCGCACATCCATCTGAGAGACAACATTGACGCACATCCGTCTGAGAGAGAACATTGTCGCGCATCCGTCTGAGAGAGAACATTTTCGCACATCCGTCTGAGAGAGACCATTGTCGCACATCCCTCTGAGAGAGAACATTGTAGCACATCCGTCTGAGAGAGAACATTGTCACACATCCATCTGAGAGAAAACATTGACGCACATCCGTCTGAGAGAGAACATTGTCGCACATCCCTCTGAGAGAGAACATTGTCGCACATCCGTCTGAGAGAGAACATTGTCGCACATCCCTCTGAGAGAGAGCATTGACACACATCCCTCTGAGAGAGAACATTGTCGCACATCTGTCTGAGAGAGAACATTGTCCCACATCCGTCTGAGAGAGAACATTGTCGCACATCCCTCTGAGAGAGAACATTGACACACATCCGTCTGAGAGAGAACATTGTCGCACATCCGTCTGAGAGAACATTGACGCACATCCGTCTGAGAGAGAGCATTGACACACATCCGTCTGAGAGAGAACATTGTCGCACATCCGTCTGAGAGAGAACATTGTCACACATCCCGCTGAGTGAGAACATTGTCGCACATCCACCTGAGAGAGAACATTGTCACACATCCCGCTGAGTGAGAACATTGTCGCACATCCACCTGAGAGAGAACATTGTCGCACATCCATCTGAGAGAGAACATTGTCGCACATCCGTCTGAGAGAGAACATTGTCGCACATCCGTCTGAGAGAGAACATTGTCGCACATCCCTCTGAGAGAGAACATTGTAGCACATCCCTCTGAGAGAGAACATTGTCGCACATCCCTCTGAGAGAGAACATTGTTGCGCATCCACCTGAGAGAGAACATTGTCGCACATCCATCTGAGAGACAACATTGACGCACATCCGTCTGAGAGAGAACATTGTCGCGCATCCCTCTGAGAGAGAACATTGTAGCACATCCCTCTGAGAGATAACATTGTCGCACATCCCTCTGAGAGAGAACATTGTAGCACATCCCTCTGAGAGAGAACATTGTTGCACATCCACCTGAGAGAGAACATTGTCGCACATCCCTCTGAGAGAGAACATTGTCACACATCCGTCTTAGAAAGAACATTGTCGCACATCCCTCTGAGAGAGAACATTGTCGCACATCCCTCTGAGAGAGAACATTGTCGAACATCCCTCTGAGAGAGAACATTGTCGCACATCCCTCTGAGAGAGAACATTGTCGCACATCCCTCTGAGAGAGAACATTGTCGCACATCCCTCTGAGAGAGAACATTGTCGCACATCCCTCTGAGAGAGAACATTGTCGCACATCCCTCTGAGAGAGAACATTGACGCACATCCGACTGAGAGAGAACATTGTCGCACATCCCTCTGAGAGAGAACATTGTCGCACATGCGTCTGAGAGAGAACATTGTCGCACATCCGTCTGAGAGAGAACATTGTCGCACATCCGTCTGAGAGAGAACATTGTCGCACATCCGTCTGAGAGAGAACATTGTCGCACATCTGTCTGAGAGAGAATATTGTCGCACATCCCTCTGAGAGAGAACATTGTCACACATCCCTCTGATAGAGAACATTGTCGCACATCCGTCTGAGAGAGAACATTGAAGCACATCCCTCTGATAGAGAGCATTGACGCACATCCGTCTGAGAGACAACATTGTCGCACATCCGTCTGAGAGAGAACATTGTCGCACATCCCTCTGAGAGAGAGCATTGACGCACATCCGTCTGAGAGAGAACATTGACGCACATCCCTCTGAGAGAGAGCATTGACGCACATCCGTCTGAGAGAGAACATTGTCGCACATCGGTCTGAGAGAGAACATTGTCGCACATCCCTCTGAGAGAGAGCATTGACGCACATCCGTCTGAGAGAGAACATTGACGCACATCCCTCTGAGAGAGAGCATTGACGCACATCCGTCTGAGAGAGAACATTGTCGCACATCCGTCTGAGAGAGAACATTGACGCACATCCGTCTGAGAGAGAGCATTGACGCACATCCCTCTGAGAGAGAGCATTGTCGCACATCCCTCTCAGAGAGAACATTGTCGCACATCCGTCTGAGAGAGAACATTGTCGCACATCCGTCTGAGAGAGAACATTGACGCGCATCCGTCTGAGAGAGAACATTGTCGCACATCCCACTGAGAGAGAACATTGTCGCACATCCGTCTGAGAGAGCACATTGACGCACATCCGTCTGAGAGAGAACATTGTCACACATCCGTCTGAGAGAGAACATTGTTGCACATCCACCTGAGAGAGAACATTGTCGCACATCCCTCTGAGAGAGAACAGTGTCGCACATCCATCTGAGAGAGAACATTGTCACATATCCGTCTGAGAGAGAACATTGACGCACATCCGTCTGAGAGAGAACATTGTCGCACATCCCTCTGAGAGAGAACATTGTCGCACATCCGTCTGAGAGAGAACATTGTCGCACATCCACCTGAGAGAGAACATTGACGCACATCCGTCTGAGAGAGAACATTGTCGCACATCCCTCTGAGAGAGGGCATTGACGCACATCCCTCTGAGAGAGAACATTGTCGCAGGTCCGTTTGAGAGAGAACATTGTCGCACATCCCTCTGAGAGAGAGCATTGACGCACATTCCTCTGAGAGAGAACATTGTCGCACATCCCTCTGAGAGAGAACATTGTCGCACATCCGTCTGAGAGAGAACATTGTCACACATCCGTCTGAGCGAGAACATTGTCGCACATCCGTCTGAGAGAGAACATTGTCGCACATCCGTCTGAGAGAGAACATTGTCGCACATCCCTCTGAGAGAGAACATTGTCGCACATCCACCAGAGAGTGTACATTGTCGCACATCCCTCTGAGAGAGAACATTGTCGCACATCCGTCTGAGAGAGAACATTGACGCACATCCGTCTGAGAGAGAACATTGTCGCACATCCCTCTGAGAGAGAACATTGTCGCACATCCCTCTGAGAGAGAACATTGTCGCACATCCGTCTGAGAGAGAACATTGACGCACATCCGTCTGAGAGAGAACATTGTCGCACATCCCTCTGAGAGAGCACATTGTCGCACATCAGTCTGAGAGAGAACATTGTTGCACATCCATCTGAGAGAGAACATTGTTGCACATCCCTCTGAGAGAGAGCATTGACGCACATCCCTCTGAGAGAGAACATTGTCGCACATCCCTCTGAGAGAGAACATTGTCGCACATCCGTCTGAGAGAGAACATTGTCGCACATCCGTCTGAGAGAGAACATTGTCACACATCCGTCTGAGAGAGAACATTGTCGCACATCCCTCTGAGAGAGAACATTGTCACACATCCACCTGAGAGAGTACATTGTCGCACATCCCTCTGAGAGAGAACATTGTCGCACATCCGTCTGAGAGAGAACATTGACGCACATCCGTCTGAGAGAGAACATTGTCGCACATCCCTCTGAGAGAGAACATTATCGCACATGCCTCTGAGAGAGCACATTGTCGCACATCCATCTGAGAGAGAACATTGTCGCACATCCGTCTGAGAGAGAACATTGACGCACATCCGTCTGAGAGAGAACATTGTCGCACATCCCTCTGAGAGAGAACATTGTCGCACATCCCTCTGAGAGAGAACATTGTCGCACATCCCTCTGAGAGAGAACATTGTCGCACATCCGTCTGAGAGAGAACATTGTCGCACATCCCTCTGAGTGAGAACATTGACGCACATACGTCTGAGAGAGAACATTGTCGCACATCCCTCTGAGTGAGAACATTGTCGCACATCCGTCTGAGAGAGAACGTTGTCGGACATCTGTCTGAGAGAGAACATTGTCGCACATCCCTCTGAGAGAGAACATTGTCGCACATCCGCCTGAGAGAGAACATTGTCGCACATCCACCTGAGGGAGAACATTGTCGCACATCCGTCTGAGAGAGAACATTGTCGCACATCCATCTGAGAGAGAACATTGTCGCACATCCGTCTGAGAGAGAGCATTGACACTCATCCCTCTGAGAGAGAACATTGTCACACATCCCTCTCAGAGAGAACATTGTCGCACATCCCTCTGAGAGAGAGCATTGACACACATCCCTCTGAGAGAGAACATTGTCGCACATCCCTCTGAGAGAGAACATTGACACACATCCGTCTGAGAGAGAACATTGTCACACATCCGTATAAGAGAGAACATTGTCGCACATCCAGCTGAGAGACAACATTGACGCACATCCGTCTGAGAGAGAACATTGTCGCGCACCCCTCTGAGAGAGAACATTGTAGCACATCCCTCTGAGAGAGAACATTGTCGCACATCCACCTGAGAGAGAACATTGTCGCACATCCATCTGAGAGACAACATTGACGCACATCCGTCTGAGAGAGAACATTGTCGCGCATCCCTCTGAGAGATAACATTGTCGCACATCCATCTGAGAGACAACATTGACGCACATCCGTCTGAGAGAGAACATTGTCGCACATCCCTCTGAGAGAGAACATTGTAGCACATCCCTCTGAGAGAGAACATTGACGCACATCCGTCTGAGAGAGAACATTGTCGCACATCCATCTGAGAGAGAACATTGTTGCACATCCACCTGAGAGAGAACATTGACGCACATCCCTCTCAGAGAGAACATTGTCGCACATCCCTCTGAGAGAGAACATTGTTGCACATCCACCTGAGAGAGAACATTGTAGCACATCCCTCTGAGAGAGAACATTGACGCACATCCGTCTGAGAGAGAACATTGTCGCACATCCCTCTGAGAGAGAACATTGTTGCACATCCACCTGAGAGAGAACATTGACGCACATCCGTCTGAGAGAGAACATTGTCGCACATCCCTCTGAGAGAGAACATTGTTGCACATCCACCTGAGAGAGAACATTGACGCACATTCCTCTGAGAGAGAACATTGTCACACATCCGTCTTAGAGAGAACATTGGCGCACATCCCTCTGAGAGAGAACATTGTCGAACATCCCTCTGAGAGAGAACATTGTCGCACATCGGTCTGAGAGAGAACATTGTCGCACATCCCTCTGAGAGAGAACATTGTCGCACATCCCTCTGAGAGAGAACATTGTCGCACATCCCTCTGAGAGAGAACATTGTCGCACATCCCTCTGAGAGAAAACATTGTCGCACATCCCTCTGAGAGAGAACATTGACGCACATCCGACTGAGAGAGAACATTGTCGCACATCCCTCTGTGAGAGAACATTGTCGCACATCCGTCTGAGAGAGAACATTGTCGCACATCCGTCTGAGAGAGAACATTGTCGCACATCTGTCTGAGAGAGAACATTGTCGCACATCCCTCTGAGAGAGAACATTGTCACACATCCCTCTGATAGAGAACATTGTCGCACATCCGTCTGAGAGAGAACATTGAAGCACATCCCTCTGATAGAGAGCATTGACGCACATCCGTCTGAGAGAGAACATTGTCGCACATCCGTCTGAGAGAGAACATTGTCGCACATCCCTCTGAGAGAGAGCATTGACGCACATCCGTCTGAGAGAGAACATTGACGCACATCCGTCTGAGAGAGAGCATTGACGCACATCCGTCTGAGAGAGAACATTGTCGCACATCGGTCTGAGAGAGAACATTGTCGCACATCCCTCTGAGAGAGAGCATTGACGCACATCCGTCTGAGAGAGAACATTGACGCACATCCCTCTGAGAGAGAGCATTGACGCACATCCGTCTGAGAGAGAACATTGTCGCACATCCGTCTGAGAGAGAACATTGACGCACATCCGTCTGAGAGAGAACATTGTCGCACATCCCTCTCAGAGAGAACATTGTCGCACTTCCGTCTGAGAGAGAACATTGTCGCACATCCGTCTGAGAGAGAACATTGACGCGCATCCGTCTGAGAGAGAACATTGTCGCACATCCCTCTGAGAGAGAACATTGTCGCACATCCGTCTGAGAGAGCACATTGACGCACATGCGTCTGAGAGAGAACATTGTCACACATCCGTCTGAGAGAGAACATTGTTGCACATCCACCTGAGAGAGAACATTGTCGCACATCCCTCTGAGAGAGAACAGTGTCGCACATCCATCTGAGAGAGAACATTGTCACACATCCGTCTGAGAGAGAACATTGACGCACATCCGTCTGAGAGAGAACATTGTCGCACATCCATCTGAGAGAGAACATTGACGCACATCCGTCTGAGAGAGAACATTGTCGCACATCCCTCTGAGAGAGAACTTTGTCGCACATCCGTCTGAGAGAGAACATTGACGCACATCCACCTGAGGGAGAACATTGACGCACATCCGTCTGAGAGAGAACATTGACGCACATCCCTCTGAGAGAGAACATTGTCGCACATCCGTTTGAGAGAGAACATTGTCGCACATCCCTCTGAGCGAGAGCATTGACGCACATTCCTCTGAGAGAGAACATTGTCGCACATCCCTCTGAGAGAGAACATTGTCGCACATCCGTCTGAGAGAGAACATTGTCACACATCCGTCTGAGAGAGAACATTGTCGCACATCCCTCTGAGAGAGAACATTGTCACACATCCACCTGAGAGTGTACATTGTCGCACATCCCTCTGAGAGAGAACATTGTCGCACATCCGTCTGAGAGAGAACATTGACGCACATCCGTCTGAGAGAGAACATTGTCGCACATCCCTCTGAGAGAGAACATTGTCACACATCCGTCTGAGAGAGAACATTGTTGCACATCCCTCTGAGAGAGAGCATTGACGCACATCCCTCTGAGAGAGAACATTGTCGCACATCCCTCTGAGAGAGAACATTGTCGCACATCCGTCTGAGAGAGAACATTGTCGCACATCCGTCTGAGAGAGAACATTGTCACACATCCGTCTGTGAGAGAACATTGTCGCACATCCGTCTGAGAGAGAACATTGTCGCACATCCGTCTGAGAGAGAACATTGACGCACATCCCTCTGAGAGAGAACATTGACACACATCCCTCTGAGAGAGAACATTGTCGCACATCCCTCTGAGAGAGAACATTGTCACACATCCACCTGAGAGAGAACATTGTCGCACATCCCTCTGAGAGAGAACATTGTCGCACATCCGTCTGAGAGAGAACATTGACGCACATCCCTCTGAGAGAGAACATTGACACACATCCCTCTGAGAGAGAACATTGTCGCACATCCCTCTGAGAGAGAACATTGACACACATCCGTCTGAGAGAGAACATTGTCACACATCCGTATGAGAGAGAACATTGTCGCACATCCAGCAGAGAGACAACATTGACGCACATCCGTCTGAGAGAGAACATTGTCGCGCATCCCTCTGAGAGAGAACATTGTAGCACATCCCTCTGAGAGAGAACATTGTCGCACATCCCTCTGAGAGAGAACATTGTTGCACATCCACCTGAGAGAGAACATTGTCGCACATCCATCTGAGAGACAACATTGACGCACATCCGTCTGAGAGAGAACATTGTCGCGCATCCCTCTGAGAGATAACATTGTCGCACATCCATCTGAGAGACAACATTGACGCACATCCGTCTGAGAGAGAACATTGTCGCACATCCCTCTGAGAGAGAACATTGCAGCACATCCCTCTGAGAGAGAACATTGACGCACATCCCTCTGAGAGAGAACATTGTTGCACATCCACCTGAGAGAGAACATTGACGCACATTCCTCTGAGAGAGAACATTGTCACACATCCGTCTTAGAGAGAACATTGGCGCACATCCCTCTGAGAGAGAACATTGTCGAACATCCCTCTGAGAGAGAACATTGTCGCACATCGGTCTGAGAGAGAACATTGTCGCACATCCCTCTGAGAGAGAACATTGTCGCACATCCCTCTGAGAGAGAACATTGTCGCACATCCCTCTGAGAGAAAACATTGTCGCACATCCCTCTGAGAGAGAACATTGACGCACATCCGACTGAGAGAGAACATTGTCGCACATCCCTCTGAGAGAGAACATTGTCGCACATCCGTCTGAGAGAGAACATTGTCGCACATCCGTCTGAGAGAGAACATTGTCGCACATCTGTCTGAGAGAGAACATTGTCGCACATCCCTCTGAGAGAGAACATTGTCACACATCCCTCTGATAGAGAACATTGTCGCACATCCGTCTGAGAGAGAACATTGAAGCACATCCCTCTGATAGAGAGCATTGACGCACATCCGTCTGAGAGAGAACATTGTCGCACATCCGTCTGAGAGAGAACATTGTCGCACATCCCTCTGAGAGAGAGCATTGACGCACATCCGTCTGAGAGAGAACATTGACGCACATCCCTCTGAGAGAGAGCATTGACGCACATCCGTCTGAGAGAGAACATTGTCGCACATCGGTCTGAGAGAGAACATTGTCGCACATCCCTCTGAGAGAGAGCATTGACGCACATCCGTCTGAGAGAGAACATTGACGCACATCCCTCTGAGAGAGAGCATTGACGCACATCCGTCTGAGAGAGAACATTGTCGCACATCCGTCTGAGAGAGAACATTGACGCACATCCGTCTGAGAGAGAGCATTGACGCACATCCCTCTGAGAGAGAGCATTGTCGCACATCCCTCTCAGAGAGAACATTGTCGCACATCCGTCTGAGAGAGAACATTGTCGCACATCCGTCTGAGAGAGAACATTGACGCGCATCCGTCTGAGAGAGAACATTGTCGCACATCCCTCTGAGAGAGAACATTGTCGCACATCCGTCTGAGAGAGCACATTGACGCACATCCGTCTGAGAGAGAACATTGTCACACATCCGTCTGAGAGAGAACATTGTTGCACATCCACCTGAGAGAGAACATTGTCGCACATCCCTCTGAGAGAGAACAGTGTCGCACATCCATCTGAGAGAGAACATTGTCACACATCCGTCTGAGAGAGAACATTGACGCACATCCGTCTGAGAGAGAACATTGTCGCACATCCCTCTGAGAGAGAACATTGTCGCACATCCGTCTGAGAGAGAACATTGTCGCACATCCACCTGAGAGAGAACATTGACGCACATCCGTCTGAGAGAGAACATTGACGCACATCCGTCTGAGAGAGAACATTGTCGCACATCCCTCTGAGAGAGAACATTGTCGCACATCCGTCTGAGAGAGAACATTGACGCACATCCACCTGAGGGAGAACATTGACGCACATCCGTCTGAGAGAGAACATTGACGCACATCCCTCTGAGAGAGAACATTGTCGCACATCCGTTTGAGAGAGAACATTGTCGCACATCCCTCTGAGAGAGAGCATTGACGCACATTCCTCTGAGAGAGAACATTGTCGCACATCCCTCTGAGAGAGAACATTGTCGCACATCCGTCTGAGAGAGAACATTGTCACACATCCGTCTGAGAGAGAACATTGTCGCACATCCCTCTGAGAGAGAACATTGTCACACATCCACCTGAGAGTGTACATTGTCGCACATCCCTCTGAGAGAGAACATTGTCGCACATCCGTCTGAGAGAGAACATTGACGCACATCCGTCTGAGAGAGAACATTGTCGCACATCCCTCTGAGAGAGAACATTGTCGCACATCCCTCTGAGAGAGCACATTGTCGCACATCCGTCTGAGAGAGAACATTGTCGCACATCCCTCTGAGAGAGAACATTGTCACACATCCGTCTGAGAGAGAACATTGTTGCACATCCCTCTGAGAGAGAGCATTGACGCACATCCCTCTGAGAGAGAACATTGTCGCACATCCCTCTGAGAGAGAACATTGTCGCACATCCGTCTGAGAGAGAACATTGTCGCACATCCGTCTGAGAGAGAACATTGTCACACATCCGTCTGTGAGAGAACATTGTCGCACATCCCTCTGAGAGAGAACATTGTCACACATCCACCTGAGAGAGAACATTGTCGCACATCCCTCTGAGAGAGAACATTGTCGCACATCCGTCTGAGAGAGAACATTGACGCACTTCCGTCTGAGAGAGAACATTGTCGCACATCCCTCTGAGAGAGAACATTGTCGCACATGCCTCTGAGAGAGCACATTGTCGCACATCCATCTGAGAGAGAACATTGTCGCACATCCGTCTGAGAGAGAACATTGACCCACATCCGTCTGAGAGAGAACATTGTCGCACATCCCTCTGAGAGAGAACATTGTCGCACATCCCTCTGAGAGAGCACATTGTCGCACATCCGTCTGAGGGAGAACATTGTCGCACATCCGTCTGAGAGATAACATTGTCGCACATCCCTCTGAGAGAGAACATTGTCGCACATCCCTCTGAGAGAGAACATTGTCGCACATCCCTCTGAGAGAGAACATTGTCGCACATGCCTCTGAGAGAGCACATTGTCGCACATCCGTCTGAGAGAGAACATTGTCGCACATCCGTCTGAGAGAGAACATTGACGCACATCCCTCTGAGAGAGAACATTGTCGCACATCCCTCTGAGAGAGCACATTGTCGCACATCCGTCTGAGGGAGAACATTGTCGCACATCCGTCTGAGGGAGAACATTGTCGCACATCCCTCTGAGAGAGAACATTGTCGCACATCCCTCTGAGAGAGAACATTGTCGCACATCCCTCTGAGAGAGAACATTGTCGCACATCCCTCTGAGAGAGAACATTATCGCATCTCTGTCTTTAATGGGTGATCCCTTATTTTAACATGTGACCTCTGGATAGGCAGTGGAGTAGTGGTATGGTCACCGGATGAGTGATCCAGAGACCAGAGTAATGCTCTGGGGACCTGGGTTTGAATCCTGTCACTGCCGGTGGTGAAATTTCAATACAAAAAAACCTGCAATGAAAAGTCAAATGATGACCATGAAACCATTGTCGATTGTCGAATTCACCAAAGAGAAGAAATTGGTAGATGTTGAGTCTGGAGAAGGGGGTGTAGATAGCCTGGGTCACATTGAGATCCAAAAAGACGAGGTGTTGGGTGTCTTAAAAAATATTAAGGTAGATAAGTCTATCTATCTATCTATCTATAATAAGTCCCCAGGGCCTGATGGGATCTACCCCAGAATACTGAAGGAGGCTGGAGAGGAAATTGCTGAGGCCTTGACAGAAATCTTTGGATCCTCGCTGTCTTCAGGTGATGTCCCGGAGGACTGGAGAATAGCCAATGTTGTTCCTCTGTTTAAGAAGGGTAGCAAGGATAATCCCGGGAACTACAGGCCGGTGAGCCTTACTTCAGTGGTAGGGAAATTACTGGAGAGAATTCTTCGAGACAGGATCTACTCCCATTTGGAAGCAAATGGACGTATGAGTGAAAGGCAGCATGGTTTTGTAAAGGGGAGGTCGTGTCTCACTAACTTGATAGAGTTTTTCAAGGAGGTCACTAAGATGATTGGTGCAGGTAGGACAGTGGATGTTGTCGATATGGACTTCAGTGAGGCCTTTGACAAGGTCCCTCATGGTAGACTAGTACAAAAGGTGAAGTCACACGAGATCAGGGGTGAGCTGGCAAGGTGGATACAGAACCAGGTCATCAAAGGCAGAGAGTAGCAATGGAAGGATGCTTTTCTAATTGGAGGGCTGTGACCAGTGGTGTTCCACAGGGATCAGTGCTGGGACCTTTGCTGTTTGTAGTATATATAAATGATTTGGAGGAAAATGTAACTGGTCTGATTAGTAAGTTTGCAGACGACACAAAGTTTGGTGGAATTGCGGATAGCGATGAGGACTGTCAGAGGATACAGCAGGATTTAGATTGTTTGGAGACTTGGGCGGAGAGATGGCAGATGGAGTTTAATCCGGACAAATGTGAGGTAATGCATTTTGGAAGGTCTAATGCAGGTAGGGAATATACAGTGAATGGTAGAACCCTCAAGAGTATTGAAAGTCAGAGAGATCTAGGAGTACAGGTCCACAAGTCACTGAAAGGGGCAACACAGGTGGAGAAGGTAGTCAAGAAGGCATACGGCATGCTTGCCTTCATTGGCCGGGGCATTGAGTATAAAAATTGGCAAGTCATGTTGTAGCTGTATAGAACCTTAGTAAGTCCACACTTGGAGTATAGTGTTCAATTCTGGTCGCCACACTACCAGAAGGATGTGGAGGCTTTAGAGAGGGTGCAGAAGAGATTTACCAGAATGTTGCCTGGTATGGAGGGCATTAGCTATGAGGAGCGGTTGAATAAACTCGGTTTGTTCTCACTGGAACGAAGGAGGTTGAGGGGAGACCTGATAGAGGTATACAGAATTATGAGGGGCATAGACAGAGTGGACAGTCAGAGGCTTTTCCCCAGGGTAGAGGGGTCAATTACTAGGGGGCATAGGTTTAAGGTGAGAGGGGCAAGGTTTAGAGTAGATGTACGAGGCAAGTTTTTTACGCAGAGGGTAGTGGGTGCCTGGAACTCGCTACCGGAGGAGGTAGTGGAAGCAGGGACGATAGGGACATTTAAGGGGCATCTTGACAAATATATGAATAGGATGGGAATAGAGGGATACGGACCCAGGAAGTGTAGAAGATTGTCGTTTATTAATGTCCTTTCGGGCAATCTGTCCCCCTTACCTGGTCTGGCCTACAGGTGACTCCCACGGCCATGTGCTTGATTCTGAAATGGCCGAGCGAGATCCTCAGTGCAATAACTGCTGGCCCAGCAATACCCACCCCCTGTGAACGAATAAAGTCCGGGTCTAGTTTTCCCCACAAAAGAGACCCACAGCTATCCCGGAGACGTTGGGATTGTGCGCCTTCGAAAAGAGGTGGTTGAGAGCAGATTGAAAATACTGGGGGCTGTGCAGAGCAGACGGGGAGAAACTGTTCCCGCTGGTAAAAGGATCAAGAACGAGAGGGCACAGATTTAAAATGATTGCAAAAGAAATAAATGTGATGTGAGAAAAGTCTTTTTGAAACAGTGACTGGTTTGGGCCTGGAATGCACTCGGAAAGTGTGGTGAAGGCGAGTGAATCGAGACATCCGAGAGGGCATTAGATCATTGGAGAGAGACAATGTTCAGGGGTACGGGAAGAAGGCTTGTTAAATAAGTTAAGAGCCCATGGTGTTCAGGGTAAGATCCTGGCATGGATTGAGGATTGGCTGACTGGCAGAAGGCAGAGAGTGGGGATAAAGGGGTCTTTTTCAGGATGGCAGCCGGTGACTAGTGGTGTGCCTCAGGGGTCGGTGCTGGGACCACAACTTTTCACAATATGCATTAATGATCTGGAAGAAGGTACTGAAGGCTCTGTTGCTAAGTTTGTAGATGATACAAAGATCTGTAGAGGGACAGGTAGTATTGAGGAAGCAGGGGGGCTGCAGAAGGATTTGGACAGGCTAGGAGAGTGCGCAATGAAGTGGCAGCTGGAATACAAAGTGGAAAAGTGAGAGGTTATGCACTTTGGAAGGAGGAATTTAGGCATAGACTATTTTCTAAATGGGGAAATGCTCAGGAAATCAGAAGCACAAAGGGACTTGGGAGTCCTTGTTCACGATTCTCTTCAGGTTAACGTGCAGGTTCAGTCGGCAGTTAGGAAGGCAAATGCAATGTTAACATTCATGTCAATAGGGCTAGAATACAACACCAGGGATGTACTTCTGAGGCTGTATAAGGCTCTGGTCAGACCCCATTTGGAGTATTGTGAGCAGTTTTGGGCCGCGTATCTAAGGAAGGATGTGCTGGCCTTGGAAATGGTCCAGAGGAGGTTCACAAGAATGATCCCTGGAATGAACAGCTTGTCGTATGAGGAACGGTTGAGGACTCTGGGTCTGTACTCGTTGGAGTTTAGAAGGATGAGGGGGATCTTATTGAAACTTACAGGATACTGCAGGGCCTGGATAGAGTGGACATGGAGAGGATGTTTCCACTTGTAGGAGAAACTAGAACCAGAGGACACCATCTCAGACTAAAGGGACGATCCTTTAAAACCGAGATGAGGAGGAATTTCTTCAGCCAGAGGGTGGTGAATCTGTGGAACTCTTTGCCGCAGAAGGCTGTGGAGGCCAAATCACTGAGTGTCTTTAAGACAGAGATAGATCGGTTCTTGATTAATAAGGGGATCAGGGGTTATGATGAAATGAAAATGAATGAAAATCGCTTATTGTCACAAGTAGGCTTCAATGAAGTTACTGTGAAAAGCCCCTAGTCGCCACATTCCGGCGCCTGTTCGGGGAGGCTGTTACGGGAATTGAACCGTGCTGCTGGCCTGCCTTGGTCTGCTTTCAAAGCTAGGGGAGAAGGCAGGAGAATGGGAATGAGAAAGATATCAGCCGTGATTGAATGGCGGAGCAGACTCGATGGGCCGAGTGGCCTAATTCTGCTCCTATGTCTTATGGTCTAAGGCAGCGGAATGGCACTAAGTCACGATGCTCGATTGGAGAACCAGTGCAGATGCGATGGGCCGAATGGCCTGCCTTTACACTGTGGGGGTTAGGCACAACAGAAATTCATCCCAAGGAGGAGGAAACATGCTAAGGGGAGGACAAGGCATCCCTGGCTGACGAGGGGAGTCAGGGGCAGCATGGAAGCAAAAGAGAAAGCATACAAAGTGGCGAGTATTAGTGGGAAGCCAGAGATTGGGAAGCCTTTAAAAGTGACCAGAGGACAACTAAAACAGCAATCAGGGGGCAGAAGATGAAGTACGAGTGCAAGCTAGCTAGTAATATAAAGGAAGATAGGAAGAGATTTTTTCAATATATAAAAGGTAAGAGAGAGGCAAAAATAGACATTGGACCACTGAAAAACGTGGCTGGAGAAGTAATAATAGGAAACAAAGAAATGGCAGAGGAACTGAATAGTTACTTTGCATCAGTCTTCACGGTGGAAGACACCAGTGGGATGCCAGAGCTCCAGGAGACCCAGGGGGCAGAGGTGAGTGCAGTGACCATTACTAAGGAGAAGGTCCTGGGGAAACTGAAAGGTCTGAAGGTGGATAAGTCGCCTGGACCGGATGGACTACACCCCAGGGTTCTAAAAGAGATAGCTGAGGAAATTGTGGAGGAATTAGTGATGATCTTTCAGGAATCACTGGAGGCAGGAAGGGTCCCAGAGGACTGGAAAGTGGCTAATGTGACACCACTGGTTAAGAAGGGGAGGGAGGGAGAAGACGGGAAATTATAGGTCGGTTAGCCTGACTTCAGTCATTGGTAAGATTTTAGAGTCTGTTATTAAAGATGAGATTGCGGAGTACTTGGAAGTGCAGGGTAAAATAGGACTGAGTCAGCACGGCTTCGTCAAGGGGAGGTCGTGTCTGACAAATCTGTTAGAGTTCTTTGAGGAGGTAACAAGGAAGTTAGACAAAGGAGAACCAGGGAACGTGATTTATTTAGATTTCCAGAAGGCCTTTGACAAGGTGCCGCATAGGAGACTGTTAAATAAGTTAAGAGCCCATGGTGTTCAGGGTAAGATCCTGGCATGGATAGAGGATTGGCTGACTGGCAGAAGGCAGAGAGTGGCGATGAAGGAAACGGCGAAGGCGGAATCTGAAGAGTCCAGAAAAAAGTTGATTATTTAGCATCACAGCAATATTTACACAGGACCCAGTTACACATCTCAGGGTCCTCACAGCAGTCTGGCTTGCTATACTAGTGCTGGTTAACTCCCAGCCAATCAGCATAATCATCCCCAGCGGATGGGTCCCATGCAGGATTTGAAGGGGGGGGGATAAAGGAATCATTTTCAGGATGGCAGCTGATGACGAGTGGTGTTCCATAAGGGTCAGTGTTGGGACCAAAACTAGTCACAATTTTTTATCCGTCCATGTGACGTTCTCTGTTTGGTTTGTGAGGAATGGTTGGCACCACCTCGTAGTCTCTGCCTCTGCGACCGAATCACCCCCCGAGACGCAGGACACCATCGATGGGGCTGTCTGTTCCAGAAAGCTGGAACCTCTGGGGTTAACCCACCCTCTAACCGTCCGCCCCCTGGGGTGTTCCTGATGTACTGGACAGAGTGTCAGGAGCCTCTTTACTCACCCCCCCCAGTCCCAGACCACACCCTCCCGTCCCCAACCTCAACCCCCCCAGTCCCCAAACTCACCCCCCAGTCCCCAAACTCACCCCCCAGTCCCCAAACTCACCCCCCAGTCCCCAAACTCACCCCCCCAGTCCCCAAACTCACCCACCTGTCCCCAACCTCACCCCCCCAGTCCCCAAACTCACCCTCCCGTCCCCAAACTCACCCCCCAGTCCCCAAACTCACCCCCCCAGTCCCCAAACTCACCCACCTGTCCCCAACCTCACCCCCCAGTCCCCAAACTCACCCCCCAGTCCCCAAACTCACCCCCCCAGTCCCCAAACTCACCCACCTGTCCCCAACCTCACCACCCCAGTCCCCAAACTCACCCTCCCGTCCCCAACCTCAACCCCCCCAGTCCCCAAACTCACCCCCCAGTCCCCAAACTCAGCCCCCCAACACTCCCCAAACTCACCCACCCCCATCCCCAAACTCACCCCCCCAGTCCCCAAACTCACCCCCCCAGTCCCCAAACTCACCCACCTGTCCACAACCTCACCCGCCCCACACTCCCCAAACTCACCCCCCCATCCCCAAACTCACACCCCCAGTCCCCAAACTCACCCACCTGTCCCCAACCTCACCCGCCCCACACTCCCCAAACTCACCCACCCCCATCCCCAAACTCACCCCCCCAGTCCCGAAACTCACCCCCCCGTCCCCAACCTCACCCCCCAGTCCCCAAACTCACCCCCCCAGTCCCCAAACTCACCCCCCATCCCCAAACTCACCCCCCAGTCCCCAAACTCACCCACCCCCATCCCCAAACTCACCCCCCAGTCCCCAAACTCACCCCCCCAGTCCCCAACCTCACCACCCCATCCCCAAACTCACCCTCCATCCCCAAACTCACCCCCCATCCCCAAACTCACCCCCCCAGTCCCCAAACTCACCCCCCCAGTCCCAAAACTCACCCCCCCATCCCCAAACTCACCCCCCCCGTCTCCAAACTCACCCCCCAGTCCCAAAACTCACCCCCCAGTCCCCAAACTCACCCACCAGTCCCCAAACTCACCCCCCAGTCCCCAAACTCACCCCCCCCAGTCCCCAAACTCACCCACCTGTCCCCAACCTCACCCCCCCCACACTCCCCAAACTCACCCACCCCCATCCCCAAACTCACCCCCCCGTCCCCAACCTCACCCCCCCCAGTCCCGAAACTCACCCCCCATCCCCAAACTCACCCCCCCAGTCCCCAAACTCACCCACCCCCATCGCCAAACTCACCCCCCAGTCCCCAAACTCACCCCCCAGTCCCTAAACTCACGCCCCCCGTCCCCAAACTCACCGCCCCGTCCCCATCCTCACCCCCCAGTCCCAAAACTCACCCCCCCATCCCCAAACTCACCCCCCCATCTCCAAACTCACCCCCCAGTCCCCAAACTCCCCTCCCCAGTCCCAAAACTCACCCCCCCAGTCCCAAAACTCACCACCCCCACACTCCCCAAACTCACCCCCCAGTCCCTAAACTCACCCCCCCCGTCCCCAAACTCACCGCCCCGTCCCCATCCTCACCCCCCAGTCCCAAAACTCACCCCCCCATCCCCAAACTCACCCCCCCATCTCCAAACTCACCCCCCAGTCCCCAAACTCCCCTCCCCAGTCCCAAAACTCACCCCCCCAGTCCCAAAACTCACCACCCCCACACTCCCCAAACTCACCCCCCAGTCCCCAACCTCAATCTCCCCCAGTCCCCAAACTCACCCCCCAGTCCCAAAACTCACCCCCCCATCCCCAAACTCACCCCCCCCGTCCCCATCCTCAACACCCAGTCCCAAAACTCACCTCCCCACACTCCCCAAACTCACCCACCCTCATCCCCAAACTCACCCCCCCAGTCCCCAAACTCACCCCCCCAGTCCCCAAACTCACACCCCAGTCCCCAAACTCACCCCCCCAGTCCCCAAACTCACACCCCAGTCCCTAAACTCACCCCCCCGTCC
The DNA here is from genome assembly GCF_047496885.1 of Scyliorhinus torazame. Classification (NCBI taxonomy): domain Eukaryota; kingdom Metazoa; phylum Chordata; class Chondrichthyes; order Carcharhiniformes; family Scyliorhinidae; genus Scyliorhinus; species Scyliorhinus torazame. Next base: position 366,504,396 of record NC_092709.1, read on the forward strand.
CCAAACTCACCGCCCCGTCCCCATCCTCACCCCCCAGTCCCAAAACTCACCCCCCCATCCCCAAACTCACCCCCCCATCTCCAAACTCACCCCCCAGTCCCCAAACTCCCCTCCCCCAGTCCCAAAACTCACCCCCCCCAGTCCCAAAACTCACCCCCCGTCCCCAAACTCACCCCCCCGTCCCCAAACTCACCCACCCAGTCCCAAAACTCTCCCCCCCAGTCCCCAAACTCACCCCCCCGTCCCCAACCTCACCCCCCCAGTCCCAAAACTCACCTCCCCGTCCCCAAACTCACCCCCCCCGTCCCCAAACTCACCCTCCAGTCCCCAACTCACCCACCTGTCCCCAAACTCACCCCACAGTCCCCAAACTCACCCCCCAATCCCCAACCTCACCCCCCCAGCCCCAAAACTCAACCCCCCCAGTCCCCAAACTCACCGACCTGTCCCCAAACTCACCCCCCATCCCCAAACTCACCCCCCAGTCCCCAAACTCACCCCCCAGTCACCAAACTCACCCCCCAGTCCCCAAACTCACCCCCCAGTCCCCAAACTCACCCCCCCAGTCCCCAAACTCAGCCCCCCCAGTCCCCAAACTCACACCCCATCCCCAAACTCACACCCCCAGTCCCCAAACTCACCCCCCAGTCCCCAAACTTACCCCCAGTCCCCAAACTCATCCCCCCCAGTCCCCAAACTCACACCCCATCCCCAAACACCCCCCCCCACAGTCCCCAAACTCAACCACAGTCCCCAAACTCACCCCCCCATCCCCAAACACACCCCACATTCCCCAAACTCACCCCCAGTCCCCAAACTCACCCCCGTCCCCAAACCCACCCCCCAGCCCACAAACTCACCCCCCCAGTCCCCAAACTCACACCCCATCCCCAAACTCACCCCCCCAGTCCCTAAACTCACCCCCCAGTCCCCAAACTCAACCACAGTCCCCAAACTCACCCCCGTCCCCAAACCCAACCCCCATTCCCCAAACTCACCCCCCCGTCCCCAAACTCACCCCCCCGTCCCCAAACTCACCCCCAGTCCCCAAACTCACCCCCGTCCCCAAACCCAACCCCCATTCCCCAAACTCACCCCCCCGTCCCCAAACTCACCCCCCAGTCCCCAAACTCACCCCCCAGTCCCCAAACTCACCCCCAGTCCCCAAACTCACCCCCCCCAGTCCCCAAACTCACCCCCCCAGTCCCCAAACTCACCCCCCAGTCCCCAAACTCACCCCCAGTCCCCAAACTCACCCCCCCCAGTCCCCAAACTCACCCCCCCAGTCCCCAAACTCACCCCCGTCCCCAAACTCACCCCCCATCCCCAAACTCACCCCCCCCGGTCCCCAAACTCACCCCCCAGTCCCCAAACTCACCCCCCAGTCCCCAAACTCACCCCCCAGTCCCCAAACTCACCCCCCATCCACAAACTCACCCCCCAGTCCCCAAACTCATCCCCCCAGTCCCCAAACTCACCCCCCATCCCCAAACTCACCCCCCAGTCCCCAAACTCACCCCCCAGTCCCCAAACTCACCCCCCAGTCCCCAAACTCACCCCCAGTCCCCAAACTCACCCCCCCCCAGTCCCCAAACTCACCCCCAGTCCCCAAACTCATCCCCCCATCCACAAACTCACCCCCCAGTCCCCAAACTCACCCCCCAATCCCCAAACTCACCCCAGTCCCCAAACTCACCCCCCAGTCCCCAAACTCACCCCCCAGTCCCCAAACTCACCCCCCAGTCCCCAAACTCACCCCCCCAGTCCCCAAACTCACCCCCCAATCCCCAAACTCACCCCCAGTCCCCAAACTCACCCCCAGTCCCCAAACTCATCCCCCCATCCACAAACTCACCCCCCAGTCCCCAAACTCACCCCCCCAGTCCCCAAACTCACCCCCCCCAGTCTCCAAATTCACCCCCAGTCCCCAAACTCACCCCCCCAGTCCCCAAACTCACCCCCCCAGTCCCCAAACTCACCCCCCCAGTCCCCAAACTCACCCCCCCAGTCCCCAAACTCACCCCCCCCAGTCTCCAAATTCACCCCCGTCCCCAAACCCAACCCCCCAGTCCCCAAACTCACCCCCAGTCCCCAAACTCACCCCCCCCAGTCTCCAAATTCACCCCCAGTCCCCAAACTCACCCCCCAGTCCCCAAACTCACCCCACCCAGTCCCCAAACTCACCCCCCCAGTCCCCAAACTCACCCCCCATCACCAAACACACACCCCCAGTCCCCAAACTCACCCCCCAGTCCCCAAACTCACACCCCCAGTCCCCAAACTTATCCCCCCATCCACACTCACCCCCCAGTCCCCAAACTCACCCCCCCCAGTCCCCAAACTCACCCCCCCAGTCCCCAAACTCACCCCCCAGTCCCCAAACTCACCCCACCCAGTCCCCAAACTCACCTCCCCAGTCCCCAAACTCACCCCCCATCCCCAAACACACCCCCCCAGTCCCCAAACTCACCCCCAGTCCCCAAACTCACGCCGCAGTCCCCAAACTCACCCCCGTACCCAAACTCACCCCCCATCCCCAAGCTCACCCCAGTCCCCAAACTCACACCCCATCCCCAAACTCACCCCCCCAGTCCCCAAACTCACCCCCAGTCCCCAAATTCACGCCCCCGTCCCCAAACTCACCCCCCCGTCCCCAAACTCACCCACCCAGTCCCAAAACTCTCCCCCCCAGTCCCCAAACTCACCCCCCCGTCCCCAACCTCACCCCCCCCAGTCCCAAAACTCACCTCCCCGTCCCCAAACTCACCCCCCCCGTCCCCAAACTCACCCTCCAGTCCCCAACTCACCTCCCCCAGTCCCAAAACTCACCCCCCCACAATCCCCAACCTCACCCCCCCAGTCCCCAAACTCACCCACCTGTCCACAAACTCACCCCACAGTCCCCAAACTCACCCCCCAATCCCCAACCTCACCCCCCCAGCCCCAAAACTCAACCCCCCATCCTCAAACTCACCACCCAGTCCCCAAACCCACACCCCCATCCCCAAAATCACCCCCCAAGTCCCCAAACTCACCCCCCCAGTCCCCAAACTCACCCCCCCAGTCCCCAAACTCACCCCCCCCAGTCCCCAAACTCACCCCCCAGTCCCAAAACTCACCCCCCCAGTCCCAAAACTCACCACCCCCACACTCCCCAAACTCACCCACCTGTCCCCAACCTCACCCCCGAGTCCCAAAACTCACCCCCCCCGTCCCCAACCTCACCCCCGAGTCCCAAAACTCACCCCCCGTCACCAAACTCACCCCCCCAGTCCCAAAACTCAACCCCCCAGTCCCCAAACTCACCCCCCCGTCCCCAACCTCACCCCCCCGTCCCAAAACTCACCCCCCATCCCCAAACTCACCCCCCCATCCCCAACCTCACCCCCCATCCCCAAACTCACACCCCCAGTCCCCAAACTCACCCACCTGTCCCCAAACTCACCACCCAGTCCCAAAACTCACCCCCCCGTCCTCAAACTCACCCCCCCATCCCCAAACTCACCCCCCAATACCCAACCTCACCCCCCAGTCCCAAAACTCACCCCCCCCGTCCTCAAACTCACCCCCCCATCCCCAAACTCACCCCCCCATCCCCAAACTCACCCCCCCATCCCAAACTCACCCCCAAGTCCCCAAACTCACCCCCAGTCCCCAAACACACCCCCCAGTCCCCAAACTCACCCCCCAGTCCCAAAACTCACCACCCCCAGTCCCAAAACCCACCCCCCCACACTCCCCAACCTCACCCCCCAGCCCCCAAACACACTCCCCAGTCCCGAAACTCACCCCCCCGTGCCCAAACTCACCCCCCCATCCCTAAACTCACCCCCATCCCCAAACTCACCCCCCCAGTCCCAAAACTCACCCCCCCGTCCTCAAACTCACCCCCCCATCCCCAAACTCACCCCCCCATCCCCAAACTCACCCCCCCCATCCCCAAACTCACCCCCAAGTCCCCAAACTCACCCCCAGTCCCCAAACTCACCCCCAGTCCCCAAACTCCCCCCCCAGTCCCAAAACTCACCACCCCCAGTCCCAAAACCCAACCCCCCACACTCCCCAACCTCACCCCCCAGCCCCCAAACACACCCCCCAGTCCCCAAACTCACCCCCCCGTGCCCAAACTCACCCCCCCGTGCCCAAACTCACCCCCCCATCCCTAAACTCACCCCCATCCCCAAACTCACCCCCCAGTCCCCAAACTCACCCCCCCGTGCCCAAACTCACCCCCCCGTGCCCAAACTCACCCCCCCATCCCTAAACTCACCCCCATCCCCAAACACACCCCCCAGTCCCCAAACTCACCCCCCCCCGTGCCCAAACTCACCCCCCCATCCCTAAACTCACCCCCATCCCCAAACTCACCCCCCAGTCCCCAAAACTCACCCCCCCATCCCCAAACTCACCCCCCCCAGTCCTCAAACTCACCCCCCAGTCCCCAAACTCACCCCCCAGTCCCCAAACTCACCCCACCAGTCCCCAAACTCTGCCCCCCCATCCCCAAACTCACCCCCCCGTCCCCAAACTCACCCACCTGGCCCCAACCTCACCCCCCCAGTCCCCAAACTCAAGCCCTAGTCCCAAAACTCACCACCCCAGTCCCCAAACTCACCCCCCATTCCCAAAACTCACCCCCCGTCCCCAAACTCACCCCCCCGTCCCCAACCTCACCACCCAGTCCCAAAACTCACCCTCCCATCCCCAAACTCACCCCCCCGTCTCCAAACTCACCCCCCAGTCCCAAACTCCACTCCCCCAGTCCCAAAACTCACCCCCCCACACTCCCCAAACTCACCCACCTGTCCCCAACCTCACCCCCCCAGTCCCAAAACTCCCCCCCCCGTCCCCAAACTCCCCCCCCCCGTCCCCAAACTCACCCCCCCAGTCCCAAAACTCCCCCCCCATCCCCAAACTCACCCCCCGTCCCCAAACTCACCCTCCAGTCCCCAAACTCACCTCCCCAGTCCCAAAACTCACCCCCAGTCCCAAAACGCACCCCCCCACTCCCCAACCTCACCCCCAAGTACCCAAACTCACCCCACCTGTCCCCAACATCACCCCCCCAGTCCCCAAACTCACCCCCGTCCCCAAACTCACCCCCCCAGTCCCCAAACTCAACCCCCCGTCCCCAACCTCACCCCCCAGTCCCAAAACTCACCCCCCGTCCCCAACCTCACCCCCCCAGTCCCAAAACTCACCTCCCCGTCCCCAAACTCACCCCCCCGTCCCCAAACTCACCCTCCAGTCCCCAACTCACCTCCCCAGTCCCAAAACTCACCCCCCCAGTCCCAAAACCCACCCCCCCCACAATCCCCAACCTCACCCCCCCAGTCCCCAAACTCACCCACCTGTCCCCAAACTCACCCCCCAGTCCCCAAACTCACCCCCCCAGTCCCCAAACTCACCCACCTGTCCCCAACCTCACCCGCCCCACACTCCCCAAACTCACCCACCCCCATCCCCAAACTCACCCCCCCAGTCCCGAAACTCACCCCCCCGTCCCCAACCTCACCCCCCAGTCCCCAAACTCACCCCACATTCCCCAAACTCACCCCCAGTCCCCAAACTCACCCCCGTCCCCAAACCCACCCCCCAGCCCACAAACTCACCCCCCCAGTCCCCAAACTCACACCCCATCCCCAAACTCACCCCCCAGTCCCTAAACTCACCCCCCAGTCCCCAAACTCACCCCCCATCCCCAAACTCACCCCCCCCAGTCCCCAAACTCACCCCCAGTCCCCAAACTCACCCCCCCAGTCCCCAAACTCACCCCCCAGTCCCCAAACTCACCCCCCAGTCCCCAAACTCATCCCCCCGTCCCCAAACTCACCCCCCAATCCCCAAACTCACCCCCAGTCCCCAAACTCATCCCCCAGTCCCCAAACTCACACCCCCAGTCCCGAAACTCATCCCCCCATCCACAAACTCATCCCCCAGTCCCCAAACTCACCCCCCCAGTCCCCAAACTCACCCCCCCAGTCTCCAAATTCACTCCCCAGTCCCCAAACTCACCCCCCAGTCCCCAAACCCACCCCACCCAGTCCCCAAACTCACCCCCCCAGTCCCCAAACTCACCCCCCATCACCAAACACACACCCCCAGTCCCCAAACTCACCCCCCAGTCCCCAAACTCACACCCCCAGTCCCCAAACTTATCCCCCCATCCACACTCACCCCCCAGTCCCCAAACTCACCCCCCCCCAGTCCCCAAACTCACCCCCCCAGTCCCCAAACTCACCCCCCAGTCCCCAAACTCACCCCACCCAGTCCCCAAACTCACCTCCCCAGTCCCCAAACTCACCCCCCATCCCCAAACACACCCCCCCAGTCCCCAAACTCACCCCCAGTCCCCAAACTCACGCCCCAGTCCCCAAACTCACCCCCGTACCCAAACTCACCCCCCATCCCCAAGCTCACCCCAGTCCCCAAACTCACACCCCATCCCCAAACTCACCCCCACAGTCCCCAAACTCACCCCCAGTCCCCAAATTCACGCCCCCGTCCCCAAACTCACCCCCCCGTCCCCAAACTCACCCACCTGTCCCCAAACTCACCCCACAGTCCCCAAACTCACCCCCCCCCGTCCCCAACCTCACCCCCCCAGTCCCAAAACTCACCTCCCCGTCCCCAAACTCACCCTCCAGTCCCCAACTCACCCCCCCACAATCCCCAAACTCACCCACCTGTCCCCAAACTCACCCCACAGTCCACAAACTCACCCCCCAATCCCCAACCTCACCCCCCCAGCCCCAAAACTCAACCCCCCAGTCCCAAAACTCACCACCCCCACACTCCCCAAACTCACCCCCCAAGTCCCCAAACTCACCCCCCCCGTCCCCAAACTCACCCCCCAAGTCCCCAAACTCACCCCCCCCAGTCCCCAAACTCACCCCCCAGTCCCAAAACTCACCCCCCAAGTCCCCAAACTCACCCCCCCGTCCCCAAACTCACCCCCCCGTCCCCAACCTCACCCCCCCCAGTCCCAAAACTCACCTCCCCGTCCCCAAACTCACCCCCCCCGTCCCCAAACTCACCCTCCAGTCCCCAACTCACCTCCCCCAGTCCCAAAACTCACCCCCCCACAATCCCCAACCTCACCCCCCCAGTCCCCAAACTCACCCACCTGTCCACAAACTCACCCCACAGTCCCCAAACTCACCCCCCAATCCCCAACCTCACCCCCCCAGCCCCAAAACTCAACCCCCCATCCTCAAACTCACCACCCAGTCCCCAAACCCACACCCCCATCCCCAAAATCACCCCCCAAGTCCCCAAACTCACCCCCCCAGTCCCCAAACTCACCCCCCCCAGTCCCCAAACTCACCCCCCAGTCCCAAAACTCACCCCCCCAGTCCCAAAACTCACCACCCCCACACTCCCCAAACTCACCCACCTGTCCCCAACCTCACCCCCGAGTCCCAAAACTCACCCCCCCCGTCCCCAACCTCACCCCCGAGTCCCAAAACTCACCCCCCGTCACCAAACTCACCCCCCCAGTCCCAAAACTCAACCCCCCAGTCCCCAAACTCACCCCCCCGTCCCCAACCTCACCCCCCCAGTCCCAAAACTCACCCCCCATCCCCAAACTCACCCCCCCATCCCCAACCTCACCCCCCATCCCCAAACTCACACCCCCAGTCCCCAAACTCACCCACCTGTCCCCAAACTCACCACCCAGTCCCAAAACTCACCCCCCCGTCCTCAAACTCACCCCCCCATCCCCAAACTCACCCCCCAATACCCAACCTCACCCCCCAGTCCCAAAACTCACCCCCCCCGTCCTCAAACTCACCCCCCCATCCCCAAACTCACCCCCCCATCCCCAAACTCACCCCCCCATCCCAAACTCACCCCCAAGTCCCCAAACTCACCCCCAGTCCCCAAACACACCCCCCAGTCCCCAAACTCACCCCCCAGTCCCAAAACTCACCACCCCCAGTCCCAAAACCCACCCCCCCACACTCCCCAACCTCACCCCCCAGCCCCCAAACACACTCCCCAGTCCCGAAACTCACCCCCCCGTGCCCAAACTCACCCCCCCATCCCTAAACTCACCCCCATCCCCAAACTCACCCCCCCAGTCCCAAAACTCACCCCCCCGTCCTCAAACTCACCCCCCCATCCCCAAACTCACCCCCCCATCCCCAAACTCACCCCCCCCCATCCCCAAACTCACCCCCAAGTCCCCAAACTCACCCCCAGTCCCCAAACTCACCCCCAGTCCCCAAACTCCCCCCCCAGTCCCAAAACTCACCACCCCCAGTCCCAAAACCCAACCCCCCACACTCCCCAACCTCACCCCCCAGCCCCCAAACACACCCCCCAGTCCCCAAACTCACCCCCCCCCGTGCCCAAACTCACCCCCCCGTGCCCAAACTCACCCCCCCATCCCTAAACTCACCCCCATCCCCAAACTCACCCCCCAGTCCCCAAAACTCACCCCCCCATCCCCAAACTCACCCCCCCCAGTCCTCAAACTCACCCCCCAGTCCTCAAACTCAGCCCCCAGTCCCCAAACCCACCCCCCCAGTCCCCAAACTCACCCCCCAGTCCCCAAACTCACCCCACCAGTCCCCAAACTCTGCCCCCCCATCCCCAAACTCACCCCCCCAGTCCCCAAACTCACCCACCTGGCCCCAACCTCACCCCCCCAGTCCCCAAACTCACCCCCCCAGTCCCCAAACTCACCCCCCCGTCCCCAACCTCACCACCCAGTCCCAAAACTCACCCTCCCATCCCCAAACTCACCCCCCCGTCTCCAAACTCACCCCCCAGTCCCAAACTCCACTCCCCCAGTCCCAAAACTCACCCCCCCAGTCCCAAAACTCACCCCCCCACACTCCCCAAACTCACCCACCTGTCCCCAACCTCACCCCCCCAGTCCCAAAACTCCCCCCCCCGTCCCCAAACTCCCCCCCCCCGTCCCCAAACTCACCCCCCCAGTCCCAAAACTCCCCCCCCATCCCCAAACTCACCCCCCGTCCCCAAACTCACCCTCCAGTCCCCAAACTCACCTCCCCAGTCCCAAAACTCACCCCCAGTCCCAAAACGCACCCCCCCACTCCCCAACCTCACCCCCAAGTACCCAAACTCACCCCACCTGTCCCCAACATCACCCCCCCAGTCCCCAAACTCAGCCCCGTCCCCAAACTCACCCCCCCAGTCCCCAAACTCAACCCCCCGTCCCCAACCTCACCCCCCAGTCCCAAAACTCACCCCCCGTCCCCAACCTCACCCCCCCAGTCCCAAAACTCACCTCCCCGTCCCCAAACTCACCCCCCCGTCCCCAAACTCACCCTCCAGTCCCCAACTCACCTCCCCAGTCCCAAAACTCACCCCCCCAGTCCCAAAACCCACCCCCCCCACAATCCCCAACCTCACCCCCCCAGTCCCCAAACTCACCCACCTGTCCCCAAACTCACCCCCCAGTCCCCAAACTCACCCCCCCAGTCCCCAAACTCACCCACCTGTCCCCAACCTCACCCGCCCCACACTCCCCAAACTCACCCACCCCCATCCCCAAACTCACCCCCCCAGTCCCGAAACTCACCCCCCCGTCCCCAACCTCACCCCCCAGTCCCCAAACTCACCCCACATTCCCCAAACTCACCCCCAGTCCCCAAACTCACCCCCGTCCCCAAACCCACCCCCCAGCCCACAAACTCACCCCCCCAGTCCCCAAACTCACACCCCATCCCCAAACTCACCCCCCCAGTCCCTAAACTCACCCCCCAGTCCCCAAACTCACCCCCCATCCCCAAACTCACCCCCCCCAGTCCCCAAACTCACCCCCAGTCCCCAAACTCACCCCCCCAGTCCCCAAACTCACCCCCCAGTCCCCAAACTCACCCCCCAGTCCCCAAACTCACCCCCCAGTCCCCAAACTCATCCCCCCGTCCCCAAACTCACCCCCCAATCCCCAAACTCACCCCCAGTCCCCAAACTCATCCCCCAGTCCCCAAACTCACACCCCCAGTCCCGAAACTCATCCCCCCATCCACAAACTCATCCCCCAGTCCCCAAACTCACCCCCCCAGTCCCCAAACTCACCCCCCCAGTCTCCAAATTCACTCCCCAGTCCCCAAACTCACCCCCCAGTCCCCAAACCCACCCCACCCAGTCCCCAAACTCACCCCCCCAGTCCCCAAACTCACCCCCCATCACCAAACACACACCCCCAGTCCCCAAACTCACCCCCCAGTCCCCAAACTCACACCCCCAGTCCCCAAACTTATCCCCCCATCCACACTCACCCCCCAGTCCCCAAACTCACCCCCCCCAGTCCCCAAACTCACCCCCCCAGTCCCCAAACTCACCCCCCAGTCCCCAAACTCACCCCACCCAGTCCCCAAACTCACCTCCCCAGTCCCCAAACTCACCCCCCATCCCCAAACACACCCCCCCAGTCCCCAAACTCACCCCCAGTCCCCAAACTCACGCCCCAGTCCCCAAACTCACCCCCGTACCCAAACTCACCCCCCATCCCCAAGCTCACCCCAGTCCCCAAACTCACACCCCATCCCCAAACTCACCCCCCCAGTCCCCAAACTCACCCCCAGTCCCCAAATTCACGCCCCCGTCCCCAAACTCACCCCCCCGTCCCCAAACTCACCCACCCAGTCCCAAAACTCTCCCCCCCAGTCCCCAAACTCACCCCCCCCGTCCCCAACCTCACCCCCCCAGTCCCAAAACTCACCTCCCCGTCCCCAAACTCACCCCCCCCGTCCCCAAACACACCCTCCAGTCCCCAACTCACCTCCCCCAGTCCCAAAACTCACCCCCCCACAATCCCCAACCTCACCCCCCCAGTCCCCAAACTCACCCACCTGTCCCCAAACTCACCCCACAGTCCACAAACTCACCCCCCAATCCCCAACCTCACCCCCCCAGCCCCAAAACTCAACCCCCCATCCTCAAACTCACCACCCAGTCCCCAAACCCACACCCCCATCCCCAAAATCACCCCCCAAGTCCCCAAACTCACCCCCCCAGTCCCCAAACTCACCCCCCCCAGTCCCCAAACTCACCCCCCCAGTCCCCAAACTCACCCCCCAGTCCCAAAACTCACCCCCCCAGTCCCAAAACTCACCACCCCCACACTCCCCAAACTCACCCCCCCGTCCCCAACCTCACCCCTTGTCCCAAAACTCACCCCCCGTCACCAAACTCACCCCCCCAGTCCCAAAACTCAACCCCCCAGTCCCCAAACTCACCCCCCCGTCCCCAACCTCACCCCCCCAGTCCCAAAACTCACCCCCCATCCCCAAACTCACCCCCCCATCCCCAACCTCACCCCCCATCCCCAAACTCACACCCCCAGTCCCCAAACTCACCCACCTGTCCCCAAACTCACCCCCCAGTCCCAAAACTCACCCCCCCGTCCTCAAACTCACCCCCCCATCCCCAAACTCACCCCCCAATACCCAACCTCACCCCCCAGTCCCAAAACTCACCCCCCCCGTCCTCAAACTCACCCCCCCATCCCCAAACTCACCCCCCCATCCCCAAACTCACCCCCCCATCCCCAAACTCACCCCCAAGTCCCCAAACTCACCCCCAGTCCCCAAACACACCCCCCAGTCCCCAAACTCACCCCCCAGTCCCAAAACTCACCACCCCCAGTCCCAAAACCCACCCCCCCACACTCCCCAACCTCACCCCCCAGCCCCCAAACACACTCCCCAGTCCCGAAACTCACCCCCCCGTGCCCAAACTCACCCCCCCATCCCTAAACTCACCCCATCCCCAAACTCACCCCCCCCAGTCCCAAAACTCACCCCCCCGTCCTCAAACTCACCCCCCCATCCCCAAACTCACCCCCCCATCCCCAAACTCACCCCCCCATCCCCAAACTCACCCCCAGTCCCCAAACTCCCCCCCCAGTCCCAAAACTCACCCCACCAGTCCCCAAACTCTGCCCCCCCATCCCCAAACTCACCCCCCAGACCCCAAACACACCCCCCAGTCCGCAAACTCACCACCCCCAGTCCCAAAACCCACCCCCCCACACTCCCCAACCTCACCCCCCAGCCCCCAAACACACCCCCCAGTCCGCAAACTCACCCCCCCCCGTGCCCAAACTCACCCCCCCATCCCTAAACTCACCCCCATCCCCAAACTCACCCCCCAGTCCCCAAAACTCACCCCCCCATCCCCAAACTCAACCCCCCCAGTCCTCAAACTCACCCCCCAGTCCCCAAACTCACCCCACCAGTCCCCAAACTCTGCCCCCCCATCCCCAAACTCACCCCCCCGTCCCCAAACTCACCCACCTGGCCCCAACCTCACCCCCCCAGTCCCCAAACTCAAGCCCTAGTCCCAAAACTCACCACCCCAGTCCCCAAACTCACCCCCCATTCCCAAAACTCACCCCCCGTCCCCAAACTCACTCCCCCGTCCCCAACCTCACCACCCATTCCCAAAACTCACCCCCCGTCCCCAAACTCACCCCCCCGTCCCCAACCTCACCACCCAGTCCCAAAACTCACCCCCCCATCCCCAAACTCACCCCCCCGTCTCCAAACTCACCCCCCAGTCCCAAACTCCACTCCCCCAGTCCCAAAACTCACCCCCCCAGTCCCAAAACTCACCCCCCCACACTCCCCAAACTCACCCACCTGTCCCCAACCTCACCCCCCCCAGTCCCAAAACTCCCCCCCCCCCCGTCCCCAAACTCCCCCCCCCCGTCCCCAAACTCACCCCCCCAGTCCCAAAACTCCCCCCCCCATCCCCAAACTCACCCCCCGTCCCCAAACTCACCCTCCAGTCCCCAAACTCACCTCCCCAGTCCCAAAACGCACCCCCCCACTCCCCAACCTCACCCCCAAGTACCCAAACTCACCCCACCTGTCCCCAACATCACCCCCCCAGTCCCCAAACTCACCCCCCGTCCCCAAACTCACCCCCCCAGTCCCCAAACTCACCCCCCCGTCCCCAACCTCACCCCCCAGTCCCAAAACTCACCCCCCGTCCCCAACCTCACCCCCCCCAGTCCCAAAACTCACCTCCCCGTCCCCAAACTCACCTCCCCAGTCCCCAAACTCACCCTCCAGTCCCCAACTCACCTCCCCCAGTCCCAAAACTCACCCCCCCAGTCCCAAAACCCACCCCCCCACAATCCCCAACCTCACCCCCCCAGTCCCCAAACTCACCCACCTGTCCCCAAACTCACCCCACAGTCCCCAAACTCACCCCCCAATCCCCAACCTCACCCCCCCAGCCTCAAAACTCACCCCCCATCCTCAAACTCACCCCCCAGTCCCCAAACTCACCCCCCCATCCTCAAACTCACCACCCAGTCCCCAAACTCACCCCCCAATCCCCAACCTCACCCCCCCAGCCCCAAAACTCACCCCCCATCCTCAAACTCACCCCCCAGTCCCCAAACTCACCCCCCCCATCCTCAAACTCACCACCCAGTCCCCAAACTCACCATCCCAGTCCCCAAACCCACCCCCCCCGTGCCCAAACTCACCCCCCATCGCCAAACTCACCCACCCCATCCCCAAACTCACCCCCCCGTCCCCAAACCCACCCCCCCAGTCCCCAAACTCACCCTCAAAGTCCCCAAACCCACCTCCCGTCCCCAAACCCACCCCTCCAGTCCCCAAACACACTCCCCAGTCCCCAAACTCACCCCCGCAGTCCCCAAACTCACCCCCCAGTCCCCAAACTCACCCCGCAGTCCCCAAACTCACCCCCCCAGTCCACAAACTCACCCCCCGTCCCCAAACTCACCCCCCAGACCCCAAACTCACCCCACAGTCCCCAAACTCACCCCCGCAGTCCCCAAACTCACCCCAGTCCCCAAACTCACCCCCCGCAGTCCCCAAACTCACCCCCCCAGTCCCCAAACTCACCCCCGCAGTCCCCAAACTCACCCCCCCAGTCCCCAAACTCACCCCCCATACCCCAAACTCACCCCCCCATCCCCAAACTCACCGCCCCAGTCCCCAAACTCAGCCCCCGTCCCCAGACTCACCCCCTCCCCCAGTCCCCAAACTTACCCCGTCCCCAAAATCACCCCCCCGTCCCCAAACTCACCTTCCCCCGTCCTCAAACTCACCCCCCGACCCCAAACTCACCCCCTCCAGTCCTCAAACTCACCCCCACAGTCCCCAAACTCACCCCCCCGCACCCAAACTCACCCCCCGTCCCCAAACTCACCCCCCAGTCCCCAAACTCACCCCCCCATCCCCAAACTCACCCGCCCAGTCCCCAAACTCACCCCCCCAGTCTCCAACCTCACCCCCACAGTCCCCAATCTCACCCCCCAGTCCTCAAACTGACCCCCCGTCCCCAAACTCACCCCCCAGTCCCCAAACTCACCCCCATCCCCAAAATCACCCCCCAGTTCCCAAACTCACCCCCCGATCCCCAAACTCACCCCCCCAGTCCCCAAACTCACACCCCCAGTCACCAACCTCACCCCCGCAGTCCCCAAACTCACCCCCCCAGTCCTCAAGACTGACCCCCCAGTCCCCAAACTCACCCCCCAGTCCCCAAACTCACCCCCCCATCCCCAAACTCACCCCCCAGTCCCCAAACACCCCCCATCCCCAAACTCACCCCCCCAGTCCCCAAACTCACCCCCCGTCCCAAACTCACCCCCCATAGAACATAGAACATAGAACGATACAGCGCAGTACAGGCCCTTCGGCCCACGGTGTTGCACCGAAACAAAAGCCATCTAACCTACACTATGCCATTATCATCCATATGTTTATCCAATAAACTTTTAAATGCCCTCAATGTTGGCGAGTTCACTACTGTTGCAGGTAGGGCATTCCACGGCCTCACTACTTTTGCGTAAAGAACCTACCTCTGACCTCTGTCCTATATCTATTACCCCTCAGTTTAAGGCTATGTCCCCTCGTGCTAGCCATTTCCATCCGCGGGAGAAGGCTCTCACTGTCCACCCTATCTAACCCCCTGATCATTTTGTATGCCTCTATTAAGTCTCCCCTTAACCTTCTTCGCTCTAATGAAAACAACCTCAAGTCCATCAGCCTTTCCTCATAAGATTTTCCCTCCATACCAGGCAACATCCTGGTAAATCTCCTCTGCACCCGCTCCAAAGCCTCCACGTCCTTCCTATAATGCGATGACCAGAACTGTACGCAATACTCCAAATGCGGCCGTACCAGAGTTCTGTACAGCTGCAACATGACCTCATGACTCCGGAACTCAATCCCTCTACCAATAAAGGCCAACACTCCATAGGCCTTCTTCACAACCCTATCAACCTGGGTGGCAACTTTCAGGGATCTATGTACATGGACACCCAGATCCCTCTGCTCATCCACACTTCCAAGAATTTTACCATTAGCCAAATATTCCGCATTCCTGTTATTCCTTCCAAAGTGAATCACCTCACACTTCTCTACATTAAACTCCATTTGCCACCTCTCAGCCCAGCTCTGCAGCTTATCTATGTCCCTCTGTAACCTGCAACATCCTTCCACACTATCGACAACACCACCGACTTTAGTATCGTCTGCAAATTTACTCACCCACCCTTCTGCGCCTTCCTCTAGGTCATTGATAAAAATGACAAACAGCAACGGCCCCAGAACAGATCCTTGTGGTACGCCACTTGTAACTGAACTCCATTCTGAACATTTCCCATCAACCACCACCCTCTGTCTTCTTTCAGCTAGCCAATTTCTGATCCACATCTCTAAATCACCCTCAATCCCCAGCCTCCGTATTTTCTGCAATAGCCTACCGTGGGGAACCTTATCAAACGCTTTACTGAAATCCATATACACCACATCAACTGCTCTACCCTCGTCTACCTGTTCAGTCACCTTCTCAAAGAACTCGATAAGGTTTGTGAGGCATGACCTACCCTTCACAAAGCCATGCTGACTATCCCTGATCATATTATTCCTATCTAGATGATTATAAATCTTGTCTCTTATAATCCCCTCCAAGACTTTACCCACAACAGACGTGAGGCTCACCGGTCTATAGTTGCCGGGGTTGTCTCTACTCCCCTTCTTGAACAAAGGGACCACATTTGCTATCCAGTCCTCTGGCACTATTCCTGTAGCCAATGATGACATAAAAATCAAAGCCAAAGGCTCAGCAATCTCTTCCCTGGCTTCCCAGAGAATCCTGGGATAAATCCCATCAGGCCCCGGGGACTTATCTATTTTCAGCCTGTCCAGAATTGCCAACACCTCTTCCCTACGTACCTCAATGCCATCTATTCTAATAGCCTGGGTCTCAGCATTCTCCTCCACAACATTATCTTTTTCCTGAGAGAATACTGATGAAAAATATTCATTCAGTATCTCGCCTATCTCTTCAGACTCCACACACAACTTCCCATCCCTGTCCTTGACTGGCCCTACACTTACCCTCGTCATTCTTTTATTCCTGACATACCTATAGAAAGCTTTTGGGTTTTCCTTGATCCTACCTGCCAAATACTTCTCATGTCCCCTCCTTGCTCGTCTTAGCTCTCTCTTTAGATCCTTCCTCGCTACCTTGTAACTATCCATCGCCCCAACTGAAACTTCACACCTCATATTCAAATAGGCCTCCTTTCTCTTAACAAGAGATTCCACTTCTTTGGTAAACCACGGCTCCCTCGCTCGACGCCTTCCTCCCTGCCTGACCGGTACATACTTATCAAGAACACGCAGTAGCTGTTCCTTGAACAAGCTCCACATATCCAGTGTGCCCAACACTTGCAGCCTACTTCTCCAACCTATCCCCTCCCAAGTCATGTCTAATGGCATCATAATTGCCCTTCCCCCAGCTATAACTCTTGCCCTGCGGGGTATACTTATCCCTTTCCATCACTAACGTAAACGTCACCGAATTGTGGTCACTGTCCCCAAAGTGCTCACCTACCTCCAAATCTAACACCTGGCCTGGTTCGTTACCCAAAACCAAATCCAATATGGCCTCGCCTCTTGTTGGCCTGTCAACATATTGTTTCAGGAAACCCTCCTGCACACACTGTACAAAAAACGACCCATCTATTGTACTCGAACTATATCTTTTCCAGTCAATATTTGGAAAGTTAAAGTCTCCCATAATAACTACCCTGTTACTTTCGCTCATATCCAGAATCATCTTCGCCATCCTTTCCTCTACATCCCTAGAACTATTAGGAGGCCTATAAAAAACTCCCAACAGGGTGACCTCTCCTTTCCTGTTTCTAACTTCAGCCAATACTACCTCGGAAGAAGAGTCCCCATCTAGCATCCTCTCCGCCACCGTAATACTGCTCTTGACTAGCAGCGCCACACCTCCCCCTCTTTTGCCTCCTTCTCTGAGCTTACTAAAACACCTAAACCCCGGAACCTGCAACAACCATTCCTGTCCCTGCTCTATCTATGTCTCCGAAATGGCCACAACATCGAAGTCCCAGGTACCAACCCATGCTGCCAGTTCCCCTACCTTATTTCGTATACTCCTGGCATTGAAGTAGACACACTTCAAACCACCTACCTGAACACTGGCCCCCTCCTGCGACGTCAAATCTGTGCTCCTGACCTCTATACTCTCATTCTCCCGTACCCTAAAACTACAATCCAGGTTCTCATGCCCCTGCTGCATTAGTTTAAACCCCCCCCCAAAGAGCACTAACAAATCTCCCCCGCAGGATATTTGTGCCCCTCAGGTTCAGATGTAGACCATCCTGTCTGTAGAGGTCCCACCTTCCCCAGAAAGAGCCCCAGTTATCCAGAAATCTGAATCCCTCCCGCCTGCACCATCCCTGTAGCCACGTGTTTAATTGCTCTCTCTCCCTATTCCTCATCTCACTATCACGTGGCACGGGCAACAACCCAGAGATAACAACTCTGTTTGTTCTAGTTCTGAGCTTCCATCCTAGCTCCCTGAAAGCCTGCCTGACATCCTTGTCCCCTTTCCTACCTATGTCGTTAGTGCCAATGTGGACCACGACTTGGGGCTGCTCCCCCTCCCCCTTAAGGACCCGGAAAACACGTTCCGAGACATCATGTACCCTTGCACCTGGGAGGCAACATACCAAACGTGAGTCTCTCACGCTCCCACAAAATCTCCTATCTGTGCCCCTGACTATCGAGTCCCCAATTACTAATGCTCTGCTCCTCTCCCCCCTTCCCTTCTGAGCAACAGGGACAGACTCCGTGCCAGAGGCCCGTACCCCATGGCTTACCCCTGGTCAGTCCCCGCCCACAAGTATCCAAAGCGGTATACTTGTTTCTCAGGGGAACGACCGCAGGGGATCCCTGCACTGACTGCTTCTTCCCAGTCCCTCTTACAGTTACCCACCTATCTCCAATCTTTGGTGTAACTAATTCCCTGAAGCTGCTATCTATGACCCCCTCTGCCTCCCGAATGATCCGAAGTTCTTCCAACTCCAGCTCCAGTTCCCTAACTCGGTCTTGGAGGAGCTGGAGATGGCAGCACTTCCTGCAGGTAAAATCAGCAGGGACACTAACGGCATCCCTCACCTCAAACATCCTGCAGGAGGAACATTGCACTCCCTTCCCTGCCATCCCTCTAACTTTCTACCAAGATCTGGTTAATAAATAAATAAATAAAAAATATAATAAAATAAAATATGGTACTTACCTCAGACCAATGGGTTTTATTATTAGGTTAGAGGAGGAGGGCGGGTGGGAGACACTACACGTGTAGTGTCTCGGGTTTCCTCTCCACCAGAATTTATTGGTTGGGGGGGGGGGGTCTTCCCAGACGTCCGCGGGTGGAACTTCCGAAATTCTAAGGGCTGCTCCTGCAACGTAAGTGTTTTTAAAGCTAATACTCACCTCCCGACAGGCCCCTGCACCCTCGTCCCCAAACTCACCCCCCAGTCCCCAAACTCAGCCCCCCGTCCACAAACTCAGCCCCCAGTCCCCAAACCCACCCCCCCAGTCCCCAAACTCACCCCCCAGTCCCCAAACTCAGCCCCCCGTCCACAAACTCACCCCCTCGTCCCCAAACTCACCCCCCAGTCCCCAAACTCACCCCCCCAGTCCACAAACTCACCCCCTCGTCCCCAAACTCACCCCCCAGACCCCAAACTCACCCCCCCCAGTCCCCAAACTCACCCCCCCCAGTCCCCAAACTCACCCCCCCCAGTCCCCAAACTCACCCCCCGTCCCCAAACTCACCCCCCCCCAGTCCCCAAACTCACCCCCCCAGTCCACAAACTCACCCCCCCAGTCCCCAAACTCACCCCCCGTCCCCAAACTCACGCCCCCAGTCCCCAAACTCACCCCCCGTCCCCAAACTCACGCCCCCAGTCCCCAAACTCACCCCCCACAGTCCCCAAACTCAACCCCCCGTCCCCAAACTCACCCCCCAGTCCCCAAACTCACCCCCCCAGTCCCCAAACTCACCCCCCCAGTCCCCAAACTCACACCCCATCCCCAAACTCACCCCCCGTCCCCAAACTCACCCCCCCCAGTCCCCAAACTCACCCCCCCAGTCCACAAACTCACCCCCCCAGTCCCCAAACTCACCCCCCGTCCCCAAACTCACGCCCCCAGTCCCCAAACTCACCCCCCACAGTCCCCAAACTCAACCCCCCGTCCCCAAACTCACCCCCCAGTCCCCAAACTCACCCCCCAGTCCCCAAACTCAACCCCCCGTCCCCAAACTCACACCCCATCCCCAAACTCACCCCCCAGTCTCCAAACTCAACCCCCCGTCCCCAAACTCACCCCCCAGTCCCCAAACTCACCCCCCCCAGTCCCCAAACTCACCCCCCGTCCCCAAACTCACGCCCCCAGTCCCCAAACTCAACCCCCACAGTCCCCAAACTAAACCCCCCAGTCCCCAAACTCTCCCCCGTCCCCAAACTCACCCTCCCGTCCCCAAACTCACCCCCCAGTCCCCAAACTCACCCCCCAGTCCCCAAACTCACCCCCCCAGTCCCCAAACTCACCCCCGTCCTAAAACTCACCCCCCCAGTCCCCAAACTCACCGCCCCGTCCCCAAACTCACCTCCCCCGTCCCCAAACTCACCCCCCAGTCCCCAAACTCACCCCCCAGTCCCCAAACTCACCCCCCAGTCCCCAAACTCACCCCCCAGTCCCCAAACTCACCCCCATCCCCAAACTCACCCCCCAGTCCCCAAACTCACCCCCCAGTCCCCAAACTCACCCCCCAGTCCCCAAACTCACCCCCCAGTCCCCAAACTCACCCCCCAGTCCCCAAACTCACCCCCCCATCCCCAAACTCACCCCCCAGTCCCCAAACTCACCCCCCAGTCCCCAAACTCACCCCCCAGTCCCCAGACTCACCCCTCCAGTCCCCAAAGTCACCCCCCCAGTCCCCAAACTCACACCCCATCCCCAAACTCACGCCCCCAGTCCCCAAACTCACCCCCCGTCCCCAAACTCACCCCCCAGTCCCCAAACTCACCCCCCAGTCCTCAAACTCACCCCCCGTCCCCAAACTCACCCCCCAGTCCCCAAACTCACCCCCCAGTCCCCAAACTCACCCCCCAGTCCTCAAACTCACCCCCGCATCCCCAAACTCACCCCCCAGTCCCCAAACTCACCCCCCAGTCCCCAAACTCACCCCCCAGTCCCCAAACTCACCCCTCCAGTCCCCAAAGTCACCCCCCCAGTCCCCAAACTCACACCCCATCCCCAAACTCACGCCCCCAGTCCCCAAACTCACCCCCCGTCCCCAAACTCACCCCCCAGTCCCCAAACTCACCCCCCAGTCCTCAAACTCACCCCCCGTCCCCAAACTCACCCCCCAGTCCCCAAACTCACCCCCCAGTCCCCAAACTCACCCCCCGTCCCCAAACTCACCACCCCGTCCCCAAACTCACCCCCCAGTCCCCAAACTCACCCCCCAGTCCTCAAACTCACCCCCGTCCTAAAACTCACCCCCCCAGTCCCCAAACTCAGCCCCCCAGTCCCCAAACTCACCCCCCGTCCCCAAACTCACCCCCCAGTCCCCAAACTCACCCCCCAGTCCCCAAACTCACCCCCGTCCTAAAACTCACCCCCCCAGTCCCCAAACTCACCCCCCCAGTCCCCAAACTCACCGACCTGTCCCCAAACTCACCCCCCATCCCCAAACTCACCCCCCAGTCCCCAAACTCACCCCCCAGTCCCCAAACTCACCCCCCAGTCCCCAAACTCACCCCCCAGTCCCCAAACTCACCCCCCCAGTCCCCAAACTCAGCCCCCCCAGTCCCCAAACTCACACCCCATCCCCAAACTCACACCCCCAGTCCCCAAACTCACCCCCAGTCCCCAAACTTACCCCCCAGTCCCCAAACTCATCCCCCCCAGTCCCCAAACTCACACCCCATCCCCAAACACCCCGCCCCACAGTCCCCAAACTCAACCACAGTCCCCAAACTCACCCCCGTCCCCAAACCCAACCCCCATTCCCCAAACTCACCCCCAGTCCCCAAACTCACACCCCATCCCCAAACTCACACCCCATCCCCAAACTCAACCCCCATCCCCAAACTCACCCCCCCCCAGTCCCCAAACTCACCCCCAGTCCCCAAACTCACCCCCCCAGTCCCTAAACTCACCCCCCAGTCCCCAAACTCACACCCCATCCCCAAACTCACCCCCCCAGTCCCTAAACTCACCCCCCAGTCCCCAAACTCAACCCCCATCCCCAAACTCACCCCCCCCCCAGTCCCCAAACTCACCCCCCAGTCCCCAAACTCACCCCCAGTCCCCAAACTCATCCCCCAGTCCCCAAACTCACCCCCCAGTCCCCAAACTCACCCCCCCAGTCCCCAAACTCACCCCCCCAGTCTCCAAATTCACCCCCCAGTCCCCAAACTCACCCCCCAGTCCCCAAACTCACCCCACCCAGTCCCCAAACTCACCCCCCCAGTCCCCAAACTCACCCCCCATCACCAAACATACACCCCCAGTCCCCAAACTCACCCCCCAGTCCCCAAACTCACCCCCCTGTCCCCAAACTCACCCCCCAGTCCCCAAACTCACCCCCCAGTCCCCAAACTCACCCCACCCAGTCCCCAAACTCACCTCCCCAGTCCCCAAACTCACCCCCCAGTCCCCAAACTCACCCCACCCAGTCCCCAAACTCACCTCCCCAGTCCCCAAACTCACCCCCATCCCCAAACACACCCCCCCAGTCCCCAAACTCACCCCCCAGTCCCCAAACTCACCCCACCCAGTCCCCAAACTCACCTCCCCAGTCCCCAAACTCACCCCCATCCCCAAACACACCCCCCCAGTCCCCAAACTCACCCCCAGTCCCCAAACTCACGCCCCCGTCCCCAAACTCACCCCCCGTCCCCAAACTCAGCAACATCCCCAAACTCACCCCAGTCCCCAAACCCTTCCCCCCCAGTCTCCAAACTCATCCCCCCGTCCACAAACTCACCCCCCCAGTCCCCAAACTCACCCCTGTCCCCAAACTCACCCACCCCAGTCCCCAAACTCACCCCACCCAGTCCCCAAACTCACCCCCCGTCCACAAACTCACCCCCCAGTGCCCAAACTCAGCCCCCCAGTCCCCAAACTCACCCCCCAGTCCCCAAACTGACCCCCCCCCGTCCACGAACTCACCCCCCAGTCCCCAAACTCAGCACGCCCCATCCCAAACTCACCCCCCCCGTCCCCAAACTCACCCCCCAGTCCCCAAACTGACCCCCCCAGTTCCCAAACTCACCCCCCGTCCACAAATCACCCCCCCAGTCCCCAAACTCACCCCCCCCGTCCCCAAACTCACCCCCCCGGTCCCCAAACTCACCCCCCCAGTCCCCAAACTCACCCCCCATCCCCAAACTCCCCCCCAGTCCCCAAAATCACCCCACCAGTCCCCAAACTCACCCCCGTCCCCAAACTCACCCCCGTCCCCAAACTCACCCCCCATCACCAAACTCACCCCCCGTCCCCAAACTCACCCCCCAGTTCCCAAACTCACCCCCCAGTCCCCAAACTCACCCCCCGTCCCCAAACTCACCCCCCCAGTCCCCAAACTCACCCCCCAGTTCCCAAACTCACCCCCCAGTCCCCAAACTCACCCCCCGTCCCCAAACTCACCCCCCCAGTCCCCAAACTCAGCCCCACAGTCCCCAAACTCGCCGCCCCGTCTCCAAACTCACCTCCCCCGTCCTCAAACTCACCGACCTGTCCCCAAACTCACCCCCCCATCCCCAAACTCACCCCCCAGTCCCCAAACTTCCGCCCCAGTCCCCAAACTCACGCCCCAGTCCCCAAACTCACGCCCCAGTCCCCAAACTCACCCCCCAGTCCCCAAACTCACCCCCCACTCCCCAAACTCACCCCCCAGTCCCCAAACTCACCCCCAGTCCCCAAACACCCCCCCAGTCCCCAAATTCACCTCCCAGTTCCCAAACCCATCCCCCCATCCCCAAACTCACCCCCAGTCCCCAAACTCACCCACCCCCAGTCTCCAAACTCACCCCCCAGTCCCCAAACTCAGCCCCCGAGTCCCCAAACTCACCCCCATCCCCAAACTCATCCCCCCATCCCCAAACTCACCCCCCTGTCCCCAAACTCACCCCCCAGTCCCCAAACTCACCCCCCAGTCCCCAAACCCACCCCCCAGCCCCCAAACTCATCCCCCCATCCACAAACTCACCCCCCAATCCCCAAACTCACCCCTCAGTTCCCAAACTCTCCCCCAGTTCCCAAACTCACTCCCCACAGTCCCCAAACTCACCCCCCGTCCCCAAAATCACCCCCCCATTCCCCAAACTCACCCCCCAGTTCCCAAACTCATCCCCTCAGTCCCCAAACTGACCCCCCCGCAGTCCCCAAACTCACCCCCCGTCCACAAAATCACCCCCCAGTCCCCAAACTCACCCCCCGTCCCCAAACTCACACCCCCCAGTCCCCAAACTCACCCCCAGTCCGCAAACTCACCCCCAGTCCCCAAACTCACCCCCAGTCCCCAAACTCACCCCCAGTCCCCAAACTCACCCCCCAGTCCCCAAACTCACCCCCCGTCCCCAAAATCACCCCCCCCCATTCCCCAAACTCACCCCCCAGTTCCCAAACTCATCCCCTCAGTCCCCAAACTGACCCTCCCCGCAGTCCCCAAACTCACCCCCCGTCCACAAAATCCCCCCCCCAGTCCCCAAACTCACCCCCCCCGTCCCCAAACTCACCCCCCCCAGTCCCCAAACTCACCCCCAGTCCCCAAACTCACCCCCAGTCCCCAAACTCACCCCCAGTCCCCAAACTCACCCCCGTCCACAAAATCACCCCCCAGTCCCCAAACTCACCCCCCAGTCCCCAAACTCAACCCCCCCAGTCCCCAAACTCACCCCCCCAGTCCCCAAACTCACCCCCCATCCCCAAGCTCACCCCAGTCCCCAAACCCATCCCCCCAGTCCCCAAACCCACCTCCCCAGTCCCCAAACTCATCCCCCCGTCCACAAACTCACCACCCAGTCCCCAAACTCAGCCCGCCCCGTCCCAAACTCACCCCCCCGTCCCCAAACTCATCCCCCAGTCCACAAACTCACCCCTCAGTTCCCAAACTCACACCCCAGTTCCCAAACTCATCCCCTCAGTCCCCAAACTGACCCCCCCCAGTCCCCAAACTCACCCCCGTCAACAAAATCACCCCCCCAGTCCCAAACTCACCCCCCCGTCCCCAAACTCACCCCCCAGTCCCCAAACTCAGCCCGCCCCATCCCAAACTCACCCCCCCGTCCCCAAACTCACCCCCCAGACCCCAAACTCACCCCACCCAGTCCCCAAACTCACCCCTCAGTTCCCAACTCACCCCCCAGTTCCCAAACTCACTCCCCCAGTCCCCAAACTCACCCCCGTCCCGAAAATCACCCCCCCCCAGTCCCCAAACTCAGCCCCCAGTTCCCAAACTCATCCCCTCAGTCCCCAAACTGACCCCCCCCAGTCCCCAAAATCACCCCCCCGTCCCCAAACTCACCCCCCCAGTCCCCAAACTCACCCCCCCAGTCCCCAAACTCACCCCCAGTCCCCAAAATCACCCCCCCCAGTCCCCAAACTCACCCCCCGTCCCCAAACTCACCACCCAGTCCCCAAACCCAGCCCCCAGTCCCCAAACTCACCCCCCAGTCACCAAACTCACCCCCCCAGTCCACAAACTCACCCCCCCAGTCCCCAAACACACCCCCCGTCCCCAAACTCACCGCCAGTCCCCAAATTCACCGCCCAGTCCCCAAACCCACCCCCCTGTCCCCAAACTCATCCCCCGTCCCCAAACTCACCCCCCCAGTCCCCAAACTCACCCCCCATCCCCAAACTCACCCCCCAGTCCCTAAACTCATCCCCCGTCCCCAAACTCACCCCCCCGGTCCCAAAAATCACCCCCCAACCCCAAACTCACCCCCCAGTCCCCAAACACACACCCCCAGTCCCCAGACTCACCCCCCAGTCCCCAAACTCACCCCCCCCAGTCCCCAAACTCACGCCCCAGTCCCCAAACTCACCCCCCCAGTCCCCAAACTCACCCCTGTCCCCAAACTCACCCACCCCAGTCCCCAAACTCACCCCACCCAGTCCCCAAACTCACCCCCCGTCCACAAACTCACCCCCCAGTCCCCAAACTCAGCCCCCCAGTCCCCAAACTCACCCCCCAGTCCCCAAACTGACCCCCCCGTCCACGAACTCACCCCCCAGTCCCCAAACTCAGCCCGCCCCATCCCAAACTCACCCACCCCCCGTCCCCAAACTCACCCCCCAGTCCCCAAACTGACCCCCCCAGTTCCCAAACTCACCCCCCGTCCACAAATCACCCCCCCAGTCCCCAAACTCACCCCCCCCGTCCCCAAACTCACCCCCCCAGTCCCCAAACTCACCCCCCCAGTCCCCAAACTCACCCCCCATCCCCAAACTCCCCCCCAGTCCCCAAAATCACCCCACCAGTCCCCAAACTCACCCCCGTCCCCAAACTCACCCCCGTCCCCAAACTCACCCCCCATCACCAAACTCACCCCCCGTCCCCAAACTCACCCCCCAGTTCCCAAACTCACCCCCCAGTCCCCAAACTCACCCCCCGTCCCCAAACTCACCCCCCCAGTCCCCAAACTCACCCACCAGTTCCCAAACTCACCCCCCAGTCCCCAAACTCACCCCCCGTCCCCAAACTCACCCCCCCAGTCCCCAAACTCACCCCCACAGTCCCCAAACTCGCCGCCCCGTCTCCAAACTCACCTCCCCCGTCCCCAAACTCACCGACCTGTCCCCAAACTCACCCCCCCATCCCCAAACTCACCCCCCAGTCCCCAAACTTCCGCCCCAGTCCCCAAACTCACGCCCCAGTCCCCAAACTCACGCCCCAGTCCCCAAACTCACCCCCCACTCCCCAAACTCACCCCCCAGTCCCCAAACTCACCCCCAGTCCCCAAACACCCCCCCAGTCCCCAAACTCACCTCCCAGTTCCCAAACCCATCCCCCCATCCCCAAACTCACCCCCAGTCCCCAAACTCACCCACCCCCAGTCTCCAAACTCACCCCCCAGTCCCCAAACTCAGCCCCCGAGTCCCCAAACTCACCCCCATCCCCAAACTCATCCCCCCATCCCCAAACTCACCCCCCCGTCCCCAAACTCACCCCCCAGTCCCCAAACTCACCCCCCAGTCCCCAAACCCACCCCCCAGCCCCCAAACTCATCCCCCCATCCACAAACTCACCCCCCAATCCCCAAACTCACCCCTCAGTTCCCAAACTCTCCCCCAGTTCCCAAACTCACTCCCCACAGTCCCCAAACTCACCCCCGTCCCCAAAATCACCCCCCCCATTCCCCAAACTCACCCCCCAGTTCCCAAACTCATCCCCTCAGTCCCCAAACTGACCCCCCCGCAGTCCCCAAACTCACCCCCCGTCCACAAAATCCCCCCCCAGTCCCCAAACTCACCCCCCGCCCCCAAACTCACCCCCCCCAGTCCCCAAACTCACCCCCAGTCCGCAAACTCACCCCCAGTCCCCAAACTCACCCCCAGTCCCCAAACTCACCCCCAGTCCCCAAACTCACCCCCAGTCCCCAAACTCACCCCATAGTCCCCAAACTCACCCCCAGTCCCCAAACTCACCCCCCGTCCCCAAAATCACCCCCCCCCATTCCCCAAACTCACCCCCCAGTTCCCAAACTCATCCCCTCAGTCCCCAAACTGACCCTCCCCGCAGTCCCCAAACTCACCCCCCGTCCACAAAATCCCCCCCCAGTCCCCAAACTCACCCCCCCCGTCCCCAAACTCACCCCACCCCCCAGTCCCCAAACTCACCCCCAGTCCCCAAACTCACCCCCAGTCCCCAAACTCACCCCCAGTCCCCAAACTCACCCCCGTCCACAAAATAACCCCCCAGTCCCCAAACTCACCCCCCAGTCCCCAAACTCAACCCCCCCAGTCCCCAAACTCACCCCCCCAGTCCCCAAACTCACCCCCCATCCCAAAGCTCACCCCAGTCCCCAAACCCATCCCCCCAGTCCCCAAACCCACCTCCCCAGTCCCCAAACTCATCCCCCCGTCCACAAACTCACCACCCAGTCCCCAAACTCAGCCCGCTCCGTCCCAAACTCACCCCCCCGTCCCCAAACTCATCCCCCAGTCCACAAACTCACCCCTCAGTTCCCAAACTCACACCCCAGTTCCCAAACTCATCCCCTCAGTCCCCAAACTGACCCCCCCAGTCCCCAAACTCACCCCCGTCAACAAAATCACCCCCCCAGTCCCTAAACTCACCCCCCCGTCCCCAAACTCACCCCCCAGTCCCCAAACTCACCCCCCCCCCCAGTCCCCAAACTCACCCCCCGTCCCCAAACTCACCACTCCGTCCCCAAACTCACCCCCGTCCCCAAACTCACCGACCTGTCCCCAAACTCACCCCCCCATCCCCAAACTCACCCCCCAGTCCCCAAACCCACCCCCCAGCCCCCAAACTCATCCCCCCGTCCACAAACTCACCCCCCAGTCCCCAAACTCACCCCTCAGTTCCCAAACTCTCCCCCAGTTCCCAAACTCACCCCCCACAGTCCCCAAACTCACCCACCGTCCCCAAAATCACCCCCAGTCCCCAAACTCACCCCCCAGTTCCCAAACTCATCCCCTCAGTCCCCAAACTGACCCCCTCCCCAGTCCCCAAACTCACCCCCGTCCACAAAATCACCCCCCAGTCCCCAAACTCACCCCCCAGTCCCCAAACTCACCCCCCCAGTCCCCAAACTCACCCCCATCCCCAAGCTCACCCCAGTCCCCAAACCCATTGCCCCCAGTCCCCAAACCCACCTCCCCAGTCCCCAAACTCATCCCCCCGTCCACAAACTCACCCCCCAGTCCCCAAACTCAGCCTGCCCCGTCCCAAACTCACCCCCCCGTCCCCAAACTCACCCCCCCGTCCCCAAACGCACCCCCCAGTTCCCAAACTCATCCCCTCAGTCCCCAAACTCACCCCCCCGTCCCCAAACTCACCCCCGTCCCCAAAATCACCCCCCCAGTCCCCAAACTCACCCACCAGTTCCCAAACTCATCCCCTCAGTCCCCAAACTGACCCCCCCCAGTCCCCAAACTCACCCCCCGTCCACAAAATCCCCCCCCCAGTCACCAAACTCACCCCCCCGTCCCCAAACTCACCCCCCCAGTCCCCAAACTCACCCCCCAGTCCCCAAACTCATCCCCCGTCCACAAAATCACCCCCCCAGTCCCCAAACTCACCCCCAGTGCCCAAACTCACCCCCAGTGCCCAAAATCACCCCCCCAGTCCCCAAACTCACCCCCCGTCCCCAAACTCACCACCCCGTCCCCAAACTCACCCCCGTCCCCAAACTCACCGCCCCATCCCCAAACTCACCTCCCCCGTCCCCAAACTCACCGACCTGTCCCCAAACTCACCCCCCCATCCCCAAACTCACCCCCCAGTCCCCAAACTCACCCCCCAGTCCCCAAACTCACCCCCCCAGTCCCCAAACTCACCCCCAGTCCCCAAACACCCCCCCAGTCCCCAAACTCACCCCCCAGTCCCCAAAATCATCCCCCCATCCCCCAACTCACCCACAGTCGCCAAACTCACCCCCCCAGTCCCCAAACTCAGCCCCCCAGTCCCCAAACTCACCCCCATCCCCAAACTCATCCCCCCATCCACAAACTCACCCCCCAGTCCCCAAACTCACCCCCAGTCCCCAAACTCACCCCCCCAGTCCCCAAACTCATCCCCCCATCCACAGACTCACCCCCCAGTTCCCAAACTCATCCCCACAGTCCCCAAACTCACACCCCCCAGTCCCCAAACTCACCCCCGTCCCCAAAATCACCCCCCATTCCCAAAACTCACCCCCCAGTTCCCAAACTCATCCCCTCAGTCCCCAAACTGACCCCCCCCAGTCCCCAAACTCACCGCCTGTCCACAAAATCACCCCCCCAGTCCCCAAACTCACCCCCCGTCCCCAAACCCACCCCCCCCAGTCCCCAAACTCACCACCCGTCCCCAAACTCAGCCCCCCAGTCCCCAAACACACCTCCCCGTCCCCAAACTCACCGACCTGTCCCCAAACTCACCCTCCAGTCCCCAAACTCACCCCCCAGTCCCCAAACCCACCCCCCAGTCCCCAAACTCACCCCACAGTCCCCAAACTCACCCCCAGTCCCCAAACACCCCCCCAGTCCCCAAACTCAACCCCCAGTCCCCAAACTCATCCCCCCATCCCCAAACTCACCTCCCCCAGTCCCCAAACTCACCCCCCAGTCCCCAAACCCACCCCCCCAGTCCCCAAACTCACACCCCATCCCCAAACTCACCCCCCCAGTCCCCAAACTCACCCCCCCAGTCCCCAAACTCACCCCCCATCCCCAAACTCACCCCCCCAGTCCCCAAACTCACCCCCCCAGTCCCCAAACCCACCCCCCTCAGTCCCCAAACTCACCCCCAGTCCCCAAACTCACCCCCCAGTCCCCAAACTCACCCCCCATCCCCAAACACACACCCCCAGTCCCCAAACTCACCCCCCAGTCCCCAAAATCACCCCCCCCGTCCCCAAACTCACCCCCCATCCCCAAGCTCACCCCAGTCCCCAAACCCATCCCTCCCAGTCCCCAAACTCAGCCCGCCCCGTCCCAAACTCACCCCCCCGTCGCCAAACTCACCCCCCAGTCCCCAAACTCACCCCCCAGTTCCCAAACTCACCCCCAGTCCCCAAACTCACCCCCAGTCCCCAAACTCACCCCCCAGTCCCCAAACTCACACCCCATCCCCAAACTCAACCCCCATCCCCAAACTCACCCCCCCCCAGTCCCCAAACTCACCCCCAGTCCCCAAACTCACCCCCCCAGTCCCTAAACTCACCCCCCAGTCCCCAAACTCAACCCCCATCCCCAAACTCACCCCCCCCAGTCCCCAAACTCACCCCCAGTCCCCAAACTCACACCCCATCCCCAAACTCACCCCCCCAGTCCCTAAACTCACCCCCCAGTCCCCAAACTCAACCCCCATCCCCAAACTCACCCCCCCCCCAGTCCCCAAACTCACCCCCAGTCCCCAAACTCACCCCCCAGTCCCCAAACTCACCCCCAGTCCCCAAACTCATCCCCCAGTCCCCAAACTCACACCCCCAGTCCCGAAACTCATCCCCCCATCCACAAACTCACCCCCCAGTCCCCAAACTCACCCCCCCAGTCCCCAAACTCACCCCCCCCAGTCTCCAAATTCACCCCCCAGTCCCCAAACTCACCCCCCAGTCCCCAAACTCACCCCACCCAGTCCCCAAACTCACCCCCCCAGTCCCCAAACTCACCCCCCATCACCAAACATACACCCCCAGTCCCCAAACTCACCCCCCAGTCCCCAAACTCACCCCCCTGTCCCCAAACTCACCCCCCAGTCCCCAACTCAGCCCGCCCCATCCCAAACTCACCCCCCCCGTCCCCAAACTCACCCCCCAGTCCCCAAACTCACCCCACCCAGTCCCCAAACTCACCTCCCCAGTCCCCAAACTCACCCCCATCCCCAAACACACCCCCCCAGTCCCCAAACTCACCCCCAGTCCCCAAACTCACGCCCCCGTCCCCAAACTCACCCCCCGTCCCCAAACTCACCCACATCCCCAAGCTCACCCCAGTCCCCAAACCCTTCCCCCCCAGTCTCCAAACTCATCCCCCCGTCCACAAACTCACCCCCCTGGCCCCAAACTCACCCCCCAGTCCCCAAACTCACCCCCCATCCACAAACCCACCCCCCATTCCCAAGCTCACCCCAGTCCACAAACCCATCCCCCCCAGTCCCCAAACTCACCTCCCCAGTCCCAAACTCACCCCCCCGTCCCCAAACTCACCCCCCAGTCCCCAACTCAGCCCGCCCCATCCCAAACTCACCCCCCCCGTCCCCAAACTCACCCCCCAGACCCCAAACTCACCCCACCCAGTCCCCAAACTCACCCCTCAGTTCCCAACTCACCCCCCAGTTCCCAAACTCACTCCCCCAGTCCCCAAACTCACCCCCGTCCCAAAAATCACCCCCCCCAGTCCCCAAACTCAGCCCCCAGTTCCCAAACTCATCCCCTCAGTCCCCAAACTGACCCCCTCCAGTCCCCAAAATCACCCCCCCATCCCCAAACTCACCCCCCCAGTCCCCAAACTCACCCCCCAGTCCCCAAACTCACCCCCAGTCCCCAAAATCACCCCCCCCCAGTCCCCAAACTCAACCCCCGTCCCCAAACTCACCACCCAGTCCCCAAACTCACCCCCGTCCCCAAACTCACCCCCGTCCCCAAATTCACCTCCCCGTCCCCAAACTCACCCCCGTCCCCAAACTCACCCCCGTCCCCAAATTCACC
This sequence comes from Scyliorhinus torazame, assembly GCF_047496885.1. NCBI lineage: Eukaryota > Metazoa > Chordata > Chondrichthyes > Carcharhiniformes > Scyliorhinidae > Scyliorhinus > Scyliorhinus torazame. Next base: position 366,536,137 of record NC_092709.1, read on the forward strand.
TCCCCCATCCCCAAACTCACCCTCCAGTCCCCAAACTCAACCCCCAGTCCCCAAACCCAGCCCCCAGTCCCCAAACTCACCCCCCAGTCACCAAACTCACCCCCCCAGTCCACAAACTCACCCCCCCAGTCCCCAAACACACCCCCCGTCCCCAAACTCACCGCCAGTCCCCAAAATCACCGCCCAGTCCCCAAACCCACCCCCCTGTCCCCAAACTCATCCCCCGTCCCCAAACTCACCCCCCCAGTCCCCAAACTCACCCCCCATCCCCAAACTCACCCCCCAGTCCCTAAACTCATCCCCCGTCCCCAAACTCACCCCCCCGGTCCCAAAAATCACCCCCCATCCCCAAACTCACCCCCCAGTCCCCAAACACACACCCCCAGTCCCCAGACTCACCCCCCAGTCCCCAAACTCACCCCCCCAGTCCCCAAACTCACGCCCCAGTCCCCAAACTCACCCCCCCAGTCCCCAAACTCACCCCTGTCCCCAAACTCACCCACCCCAGTCCCCAAACTCACCCCACCCAGTCCCCAAACTCACCCCCCGTCCACAAACTCACCCCCCAGTGCCCAAACTCAGCCCCCCAGTCCCCAAACTCACCCCCCAGTCCCCAAACTGACCCCCCCCCCGTCCACGAACTCACCCCCCAGTCCCCAAACTCAGCACGCCCCATCCCAAACTCACCCCCCCCGTCCCCAAACTCACCCCCCAGTCCCCAAACTGACCCCCCCAGTTCCCAAACTCACCCCCCGTCCACAAATCACCCCCCCAGTCCCCAAACTCACCCCCCCCGTCCCCAAACTCACCCCCCCGGTCCCCAAACTCACCCCCCCAGTCCCCAAACTCACCCCCCATCCCCAAACTCCCCCCCAGTCCCCAAAATCACCCCACCAGTCCCCAAACTCACCCCCGTCCCCAAACTCACCCCCGTCCCCAAACTCACCCCCCATCACCAAACTCACCCCCCGTCCCCAAACTCACCCCCCAGTTCCCAAACTCACCCCCCAGTCCCCAAACTCACCCCCCGTCCCCAAACTCACCCCCCCAGTCCCCAAACTCACCCCCCAGTTCCCAAACTCACCCCCCAGTCCCCAAACTCACCCCCCGTCCCCAAACTCACCCCCCCAGTCCCCAAACTCAGCCCCACAGTCCCCAAACTCGCCGCCCCGTCTCCAAACTCACCTCCCCCGTCCTCAAACTCACCGACCTGTCCCCAAACTCACCCCCCCATCCCCAAACTCACCCCCCAGTCCCCAAACTTCCGCCCCAGTCCCCAAACTCACGCCCCAGTCCCCAAACTCACGCCCCAGTCCCCAAACTCACCCCCCAGTCCCCAAACTCACCCCCCACTCCCCAAACTCACCCCCCAGTCCCCAAACTCACCCCCAGTCCCCAAACACCCCCCCAGTCCCCAAATTCACCTCCCAGTTCCCAAACCCATCCCCCCATCCCCAAACTCACCCCCAGTCCCCAAACTCACCCACCCCCAGTCTCCAAACTCACCCCCCAGTCCCCAAACTCAGCCCCCGAGTCCCCAAACTCACCCCCATCCCCAAACTCATCCCCCCATCCCCAAACTCACCCCCCTGTCCCCAAACTCACCCCCCAGTCCCCAAACTCACCCCCCAGTCCCCAAACCCACCCCCCAGCCCCCAAACTCATCCCCCCATCCACAAACTCACCCCCCAATCCCCAAACTCACCCCTCAGTTCCCAAACTCTCCCCCAGTTCCCAAACTCACTCCCCACAGTCCCCAAACTCACCCCCCGTCCCCAAAATCACCCCCCCATTCCCCAAACTCACCCCCCAGTTCCCAAACTCATCCCCTCAGTCCCCAAACTGACCCCCCCGCAGTCCCCAAACTCACCCCCCGTCCACAAAATCACCCCCCAGTCCCCAAACTCACCCCCCGTCCCCAAACTCACACCCCCCAGTCCCCAAACTCACCCCCAGTCCGCAAACTCACCCCCAGTCCCCAAACTCACCCCCAGTCCCCAAACTCACCCCCAGTCCCCAAACTCACCCCCAGTCCCCAAACTCACCCCCCAGTCCCCAAACTCACCCCCCGTCCCCAAAATCACCCCCCCCCATTCCCCAAACTCACCCCCCAGTTCCCAAACTCATCCCCTCAGTCCCCAAACTGACCCTCCCCGCAGTCCCCAAACTCACCCCCCGTCCACAAAATCCCCCCCCCAGTCCCCAAACTCACCCCCCCCGTCCCCAAACTCACCCCCCCCAGTCCCCAAACTCACCCCCAGTCCCCAAACTCACCCCCAGTCCCCAAACTCACCCCCAGTCCCCAAACTCACCCCCGTCCACAAAATCACCCCCCAGTCCCCAAACTCACCCCCCAGTCCCCAAACTCAACCCCCCCAGTCCCCAAACTCACCCCCCCAGTCCCCAAACTCACCCCCCATCCCCAAGCTCACCCCAGTCCCCAAACCCATCCCCCCAGTCCCCAAACCCACCTCCCCAGTCCCCAAACTCATCCCCCCGTCCACAAACTCACCACCCAGTCCCCAAACTCAGCCCGCCCCGTCCCAAACTCACCCCCCCGTCCCCAAACTCATCCCCCAGTCCACAAACTCACCCCTCAGTTCCCAAACTCACACCCCAGTTCCCAAACTCATCCCCTCAGTCCCCAAACAGACCCCCCCCAGTCCCCAAACTCACCCCCGTCAACAAAATCACCCCCCCAGTCCCAAACTCACCCCCCCGTCCCCAAACTCACCCCCCAGTCCCCAAACTCAGCCCGCCCCATCCCAAACTCACCCCCCCGTCCCCAAACTCACCCCCCAGACCCCAAACTCACCCCACCCAGTCCCCAAACTCACCCCTCAGTTCCCAACTCACCCCCCAGTTCCCAAACTCACTCCCCCAGTCCCCAAACTCACCCCCCGTCCCGAAAATCACCCCCCCCCAGTCCCCAAACTCAGCCCCCAGTTCCCAAACTCATCCCCTCAGTCCCCAAACTGACCCCCCCCAGTCCCCAAAATCACCCCCCCGTCCCCAAACTCACCCCCCCAGTTCCCAAACTCACCCCCAGTCCCCAAACTCACCCCCAGTCCCCAAACTCACCCCCCAGTCCCCAAACTCACACCCCATCCCCAAACTCAACCCCCATCCCCAAACTCACCCCCCCCCAGTCCCCAAACTCACCCCCAGTCCCCAAACTCACCCCCCCAGTCCCTAAACTCACCCCCCAGTCCCCAAACTCAACCCCCATCCCCAAACTCACCCCCCCCAGTCCCCAAACTCACCCCCAGTCCCCAAACTCACACCCCATCCCCAAACTCACCCCCCCAGTCCCTAAACTCACCCCCCAGTCCCCAAACTCAACCCCCATCCCCAAACTCACCCCCCCCCAGTCCCCAAACTCACCCCCAGTCCCCAAACTCACCCCCCAGTCCCCAAACTCACCCCCAGTCCCCAAACTCATCCCCCAGTCCCCAAACTCACACCCCCAGTCCCGAAACTCATCCCCCCATCCACAAACTCACCCCCCAGTCCCCAAACTCACCCCCCCAGTCCCCAAACTCACCCCCCCCAGTCTCCAAATTCACCCCCCAGTCCCCAAACTCACCCCCCAGTCCCCAAACTCACCCCACCCAGTCCCCAAACTCACCCCCCCAGTCCCCAAACTCACCCCCCATCACCAAACATACACCCCCAGTCCCCAAACTCACCCCCCAGTCCCCAAACTCACCCCCCTGTCCCCAAACTCACCCCCCAGTCCCCAACTCAGCCCGCCCCATCCCAAACTCACCCCCCCCGTCCCCAAACTCACCCCCCAGTCCCCAAACTCACCCCACCCAGTCCCCAAACTCACCTCCCCAGTCCCCAAACTCACCCCCATCCCCAAACACACCCCCCCAGTCCCCAAACTCACCCCCAGTCCCCAAACTCACGCCCCCGTCCCCAAACTCACCCCCCGTCCCCAAACTCACCCACATCCCCAAGCTCACCCCAGTCCCCAAACCCTTCCCCCCCAGTCTCCAAACTCATCCCCCCGTCCACAAACTCACCCCCCTGGCCCCAAACTCACCCCCCAGTCCCCAAACTCACCCCCCATCCACAAACCCACCCCCCATTCCCAAGCTCACCCCAGTCCACAAACCCATCCCCCCCAGTCCCCAAACTCACCTCCCCAGTCCCAAACTCACCCCCCCGTCCCCAAACTCACCCCCCAGTCCCCAACTCAGCCCGCCCCATCCCAAACTCACCCCCCCCGTCCCCAAACTCACCCCCCAGACCCCAAACTCACCCCACCCAGTCCCCAAACTCACCCCTCAGTTCCCAACTCACCCCCCAGTTCCCAAACTCACTCCCCCAGTCCCCAAACTCACCCCCGTCCCAAAAATCACCCCCCCCAGTCCCCAAACTCAGCCCCCAGTTCCCAAACTCATCCCCTCAGTCCCCAAACTGACCCCCTCCAGTCCCCAAAATCACCCCCCCATCCCCAAACTCACCCCCCCAGTCCCCAAACTCACCCCCCAGTCCCCAAACTCACCCCCAGTCCCCAAAATCACCCCCCCCCAGTCCCCAAACTCAACCCCCGTCCCCAAACTCACCACCCAGTCCCCAAACTCACCCCCGTCCCCAAACTCACCCCCGTCCCCAAATTCACCTCCCCGTCCCCAAACTCACCCCCGTCCCCAAACTCACCCCCGTCCCCAAATTCACCTCCCCCATCCCCAAACTCACCCTCCAGTCCCCAAACTCAACCCCCAGTCCCCAAACCCAGCCCCCAGTCCCCAAACTCACCCCCCAGTCACCAAACTCACCCCCCCAGTCCACAAACTCACCCCCCCAGTCCCCAAACACACCCCCCGTCCCCAAACTCACCGCCAGTCCCCAAAATCACCGCCCAGTCCCCAAACCCACCCCCCTGTCCCCAAACTCATCCCCCGTCCCCAAACTCACCCCCCCAGTCCCCAAACTCACCCCCCATCCCCAAACTCACCCCCCAGTCCCTAAACTCATCCCCCGTCCCCAAACTCACCCCCCCGGTCCCAAAAATCACCCCCCATCCCCAAACTCACCCCCCAGTCCCCAAACACACACCCCCAGTCCCCAGACTCACCCCCCAGTCCCCAAACTCACCCCCCCAGTCCCCAAACTCACGCCCCAGTCCCCAAACTCACCCCCCCAGTCCCCAAACTCACCCCTGTCCCCAAACTCACCCACCCCAGTCCCCAAACTCACCCCACCCAGTCCCCAAACTCACCCCCCGTCCACAAACTCACCCCCCAGTGCCCAAACTCAGCCCCCCAGTCCCCAAACTCACCCCCCAGTCCCCAAACTGACCCCCCCCCCGTCCACGAACTCACCCCCCAGTCCCCAAACTCAGCACGCCCCATCCCAAACTCACCCCCCCCGTCCCCAAACTCACCCCCCAGTCCCCAAACTGACCCCCCCAGTTCCCAAACTCACCCCCCGTCCACAAATCACCCCCCCAGTCCCCAAACTCACCCCCCCCGTCCCCAAACTCACCCCCCCGGTCCCCAAACTCACCCCCCCAGTCCCCAAACTCACCCCCCATCCCCAAACTCCCCCCCAGTCCCCAAAATCACCCCACCAGTCCCCAAACTCACCCCCGTCCCCAAACTCACCCCCGTCCCCAAACTCACCCCCCATCACCAAACTCACCCCCCGTCCCCAAACTCACCCCCCAGTTCCCAAACTCACCCCCCAGTCCCCAAACTCACCCCCCGTCCCCAAACTCACCCCCCCAGTCCCCAAACTCACCCCCCAGTTCCCAAACTCACCCCCCAGTCCCCAAACTCACCCCCCGTCCCCAAACTCACCCCCCCAGTCCCCAAACTCAGCCCCACAGTCCCCAAACTCGCCGCCCCGTCTCCAAACTCACCTCCCCCGTCCTCAAACTCACCGACCTGTCCCCAAACTCACCCCCCCATCCCCAAACTCACCCCCCAGTCCCCAAACTTCCGCCCCAGTCCCCAAACTCACGCCCCAGTCCCCAAACTCACGCCCCAGTCCCCAAACTCACCCCCCAGTCCCCAAACTCACCCCCCACTCCCCAAACTCACCCCCCAGTCCCCAAACTCACCCCCAGTCCCCAAACACCCCCCCAGTCCCCAAATTCACCTCCCAGTTCCCAAACCCATCCCCCCATCCCCAAACTCACCCCCAGTCCCCAAACTCACCCACCCCCAGTCTCCAAACTCACCCCCCAGTCCCCAAACTCAGCCCCCGAGTCCCCAAACTCACCCCCATCCCCAAACTCATCCCCCCATCCCCAAACTCACCCCCCTGTCCCCAAACTCACCCCCCAGTCCCCAAACTCACCCCCCAGTCCCCAAACCCACCCCCCAGCCCCCAAACTCATCCCCCCATCCACAAACTCACCCCCCAATCCCCAAACTCACCCCTCAGTTCCCAAACTCTCCCCCAGTTCCCAAACTCACTCCCCACAGTCCCCAAACTCACCCCCCGTCCCCAAAATCACCCCCCCATTCCCCAAACTCACCCCCCAGTTCCCAAACTCATCCCCTCAGTCCCCAAACTGACCCCCCCGCAGTCCCCAAACTCACCCCCCGTCCACAAAATCACCCCCCAGTCCCCAAACTCACCCCCCGTCCCCAAACTCACACCCCCCAGTCCCCAAACTCACCCCCAGTCCGCAAACTCACCCCCAGTCCCCAAACTCACCCCCAGTCCCCAAACTCACCCCCAGTCCCCAAACTCACCCCCAGTCCCCAAACTCACCCCCCAGTCCCCAAACTCACCCCCCGTCCCCAAAATCACCCCCCCCCATTCCCCAAACTCACCCCCCAGTTCCCAAACTCATCCCCTCAGTCCCCAAACTGACCCTCCCCGCAGTCCCCAAACTCACCCCCCGTCCACAAAATCCCCCCCCCAGTCCCCAAACTCACCCCCCCCGTCCCCAAACTCACCCCCCCCAGTCCCCAAACTCACCCCCAGTCCCCAAACTCACCCCCAGTCCCCAAACTCACCCCCAGTCCCCAAACTCACCCCCGTCCACAAAATCACCCCCCAGTCCCCAAACTCACCCCCCAGTCCCCAAACTCAACCCCCCCAGTCCCCAAACTCACCCCCCCAGTCCCCAAACTCACCCCCCATCCCCAAGCTCACCCCAGTCCCCAAACCCATCCCCCCAGTCCCCAAACCCACCTCCCCAGTCCCCAAACTCATCCCCCCGTCCACAAACTCACCACCCAGTCCCCAAACTCAGCCCGCCCCGTCCCAAACTCACCCCCCCGTCCCCAAACTCATCCCCCAGTCCACAAACTCACCCCTCAGTTCCCAAACTCACACCCCAGTTCCCAAACTCATCCCCTCAGTCCCCAAACAGACCCCCCCCAGTCCCCAAACTCACCCCCGTCAACAAAATCACCCCCCCAGTCCCAAACTCACCCCCCCGTCCCCAAACTCACCCCCCAGTCCCCAAACTCAGCCCGCCCCATCCCAAACTCACCCCCCCGTCCCCAAACTCACCCCCCAGACCCCAAACTCACCCCACCCAGTCCCCAAACTCACCCCTCAGTTCCCAACTCACCCCCCAGTTCCCAAACTCACTCCCCCAGTCCCCAAACTCACCCCCCGTCCCGAAAATCACCCCCCCCCAGTCCCCAAACTCAGCCCCCAGTTCCCAAACTCATCCCCTCAGTCCCCAAACTGACCCCCCCCAGTCCCCAAAATCACCCCCCCGTCCCCAAACTCACCCCCCCAGTCCCCAAACTCACCCCCCCAGTCCCCAAACTCACCCCCAGTCCCCAAAATCACCCCCCCCAGTCCCCAAACTCACCCCCCGTCCCCAAACTCACCACCCAGTCCCCAAACCCAGCCCCCAGTCCCCAAACTCACCCCCCAGTCACCAAACTCACCCCCCCAGTCCACAAACTCACCCCCCCAGTCCCCAAACACACCCCCCGTCCCCAAACTCACCGCCAGTCCCCAAATTCACCGCCCAGTCCCCAAACCCACCCCCCTGTCCCCAAACTCATCCCCCGTCCCCAAACTCACCCCCCCAGTCCCCAAACTCACCCCCCATCCCCAAACTCACCCCCCAGTCCCTAAACTCATCCCCCGTCCCCAAACTCACCCCCCCGGTCCCAAAAATCACCCCCCAACCCCAAACTCACCCCCCAGTCCCCAAACACACACCCCCAGTCCCCAGACTCACCCCCCAGTCCCCAAACTCACCCCCCCCAGTCCCCAAACTCACGCCCCAGTCCCCAAACTCACCCCCCCAGTCCCCAAACTCACCCCTGTCCCCAAACTCACCCACCCCAGTCCCCAAACTCACCCCCAGTCCCCAAACTCAACCCCCATCCCCAAACTCACCCCCCCCAGTCCCCAAACTCACCCCCAGTCCCCAAACTCACACCCCATCCCCAAACTCACCCCCCCAGTCCCTAAACTCACCCCCCAGTCCCCAAACTCAACCCCCATCCCCAAACTCACCCCCCCCCAGTCCCCAAACTCACCCCCAGTCCCCAAACTCATCCCCCAGTCCCCAAACTCACACCCCCAGTCCCGAAACTCATCCCCCCATCCACAAACTCACCCCCCAGTCCCCAAACTCACCCCCCCCAGTCCCCAAACTCACCCCCCCAGTCTCCAAATTCACCCCCCAGTCCCCAAACTCACCCCCCAGTCCCCAAACTCACCCCACCCAGTCCCCAAACTCACCCCCCCAGTCCCCAAACTCACCCCCCATCACCAAACATACACCCCCAGTCCCCAAACTCACCCCCCAGTCCCCAAACTCACCCCCCTGTCCCCAAACTCACCCCCCAGTCCCCAACTCAGCCCGCCCCATCCCAAACTCACCCCCCCCGTCCCCAAACTCACCCCCCAGTCCCCAAACTCACCCCACCCAGTCCCCAAACTCACCTCCCCAGTCCCCAAACTCACCCCCATCCCCAAACACACCCCCCCAGTCCCCAAACTCACCCCCAGTCCCCAAACTCACGCCCCCGTCCCCAAACTCACCCCCCGTCCCCAAACTCACCCACATCCCCAAGCTCACCCCAGTCCCCAAACCCTTCCCCCCCAGTCTCCAAACTCATCCCCCCGTCCACAAACTCACCCCCCTGGCCCCAAACTCACCCCCCAGTCCCCAAACTCACCCCCCATCCCCAAACCCACCCCCCATTCCCAAGCTCACCCCAGTCCACAAACCCATCCCCCCCAGTCCCCAAACTCACCTCCCCAGTCCCAAACTCACCCCCCCGTCCCCAAACTCACCCCCCAGTCCCCAACTCAGCCCGCCCCATCCCAAACTCACCCCCCCCGTCCCCAAACTCACCCCCCAGACCCCAAACTCACCCCACCCAGTCCCCAAACTCACCCCTCAGTTCCCAACTCACCCCCCAGTTCCCAAACTCACTCCCCCAGTCCCCAAACTCACCCCCGTCCCAAAAATCACCCCCCCCAGTCCCCAAACTCAGCCCCCAGTTCCCAAACTCATCCCCTCAGTCCCCAAACTGACCCCCTCCAGTCCCCAAAATCACCCCCCCATCCCCAAACTCACCCCCCCAGTCCCCAAACTCACCCCCCAGTCCCCAAACTCACCCCCAGTCCCCAAAATCACCCCCCCCCAGTCCCCAAACTCAACCCCCGTCCCCAAACTCACCACCCAGTCCCCAAACTCACCCCCGTCCCCAAACTCACCCCCGTCCCCAAATTCACCTCCCCGTCCCCAAACTCACCCCCGTCCCCAAACTCACCCCCGTCCCCAAATTCACCTCCCCCATCCCCAAACTCACCCTCCAGTCCCCAAACTCAACCCCCAGTCCCCAAACCCAGCCCCCAGTCCCCAAACTCACCCCCCAGTCACCAAACTCACCCCCCCAGTCCACAAACTCACCCCCCCAGTCCCCAAACACACCCCCCGTCCCCAAACTCACCGCCAGTCCCCAAAATCACCGCCCAGTCCCCAAACCCACCCCCCTGTCCCCAAACTCATCCCCCGTCCCCAAACTCACCCCCCCAGTCCCCAAACTCACCCCCCATCCCCAAACTCACCCCCCAGTCCCTAAACTCATCCCCCGTCCCCAAACTCACCCCCCCGGTCCCAAAAATCACCCCCCATCCCCAAACTCACCCCCCAGTCCCCAAACACACACCCCCAGTCCCCAGACTCACCCCCCAGTCCCCAAACTCACCCCCCCCAGTCCCCAAACTCACGCCCCAGTCCCCAAACTCACCCCCCCAGTCCCCAAACTCACCCCTGTCCCCAAACTCACCCACCCCAGTCCCCAAACTCACCCCACCCAGTCCCCAAACTCACCCCCCGTCCACAAACTCACCCCCCAGTGCCCAAACTCAGCCCCCCAGTCCCCAAACTCACCCCCCAGTCCCCAAACTGACCCCCCCCCCGTCCACGAACTCACCCCCCAGTCCCCAAACTCAGCACGCCCCATCCCAAACTCACCCCCCCCCGTCCCCAAACTCACCCCCCAGTCCCCAAACTGACCCCCCCAGTTCCCAAACTCACCCCCCGTCCACAAATCACCCCCCCAGTCCCCAAACTCACCCCCCCCGTCCCCAAACTCACCCCCCCGGTCCCCAAACTCACCCCCCCAGTCCCCAAACTCACCCCCCATCCCCAAACTCCCCCCCAGTCCCCAAAATCACCCCACCAGTCCCCAAACTCACCCCCGTCCCCAAACTCACCCCCGTCCCCAAACTCACCCCCCATCACCAAACTCACCCCCCGTCCCCAAACTCACCCCCCAGTTCCCAAACTCACCCCCCAGTCCCCAAACTCACCCCCCGTCCCCAAACTCACCCCCCCAGTCCCCAAACTCACCCCCCAGTTCCCAAACTCACCCCCCAGTCCCCAAACTCACCCCCCGTCCCCAAACTCACCCCCCCAGTCCCCAAACTCAGCCCCACAGTCCCCAAACTCGCCGCCCCGTCTCCAAACTCACCTCCCCCGTCCTCAAACTCACCGACCTGTCCCCAAACTCACCCCCCCATCCCCAAACTCACCCCCCAGTCCCCAAACTTCCGCCCCAGTCCCCAAACTCACGCCCCAGTCCCCAAACTCACGCCCCAGTCCCCAAACTCACCCCCCAGTCCCCAAACTCACCCCCCACTCCCCAAACTAACCCCCCAGTCCCCAAACTCACCCCCAGTCCCCAAACACCCCCCCAGTCCCCAAATTCACCTCCCAGTTCCCAAACCCATCCCCCCATCCCCAAACTCACCCCCAGTCCCCAAACTCACCCACCCCCAGTCTCCAAACTCACCCCCCAGTCCCCAAACTCAGCCCCCGAGTCCCCAAACTCACCCCCATCCCCAAACTCATCCCCCCATCCCCAAACTCACCCCCCTGTCCCCAAACTCACCCCCCAGTCCCCAAACTCACCCCCCAGTCCCCAAACCCACCCCCCAGCCCCCAAACTCATCCCCCCATCCACAAACTCACCCCCCAATCCCCAAACTCACCCCTCAGTTCCCAAACTCTCCCCCAGTTCCCAAACTCACTCCCCACAGTCCCCAAACTCACCCCCCGTCCCCAAAATCACCCCCCCATTCCCCAAACTCACCCCCCAGTTCCCAAACTCATCCCCTCAGTCCCCAAACTGACCCCCCCGCAGTCCCCAAACTCACCCCCCGTCCACAAAATCACCCCCCAGTCCCCAAACTCACCCCCCGTCCCCAAACTCACACCCCCCAGTCCCCAAACTCACCCCCAGTCCGCAAACTCACCCCCAGTCCCCAAACTCACCCCCAGTCCCCAAACTCACCCCCAGTCCCCAAACTCACCCCCAGTCCCCAAACTCACCCCCCAGTCCCCAAACTCACCCCCCGTCCCCAAAATCACCCCCCCCCATTCCCCAAACTCACCCCCCAGTTCCCAAACTCATCCCCTCAGTCCCCAAACTGACCCTCCCCGCAGTCCCCAAACTCACCCCCCGTCCACAAAATCCCCCCCCCAGTCCCCAAACTCACCCCCCCCGTCCCCAAACTCACCCCCCCAGTCCCCAAACTCACCCCCAGTCCCCAAACTCACCCCCAGTCCCCAAACTCACCCCCAGTCCCCAAACTCACCCCCGTCCACAAAATCACCCCCCAGTCCCCAAACTCACCCCCCAGTCCCCAAACTCAACCCCCCCAGTCCCCAAACTCACCCCCCCAGTCCCCAAACTCACCCCCCATCCCCAAGCTCACCCCAGTCCCCAAACCCATCCCCCCAGTCCCCAAACCCACCTCCCCAGTCCCCAAACTCATCCCCCCGTCCACAAACTCACCACCCAGTCCCCAAACTCAGCCCGCCCCGTCCCAAACTCACCCCCCCCGTCCCCAAACTCATCCCCCAGTCCACAAACTCACCCCTCAGTTCCCAAACTCACACCCCAGTTCCCAAACTCATCCCCTCAGTCCCCAAACTGACCCCCCCCAGTCCCCAAACTCACCCCCGTCAACAAAATCACCCCCCCAGTCCCAAACTCACCCCCCCGTCCCCAAACTCACCCCCCAGTCCCCAAACTCAGCCCGCCCCATCCCAAACTCACCCCCCCGTCCCCAAACTCACCCCCCAGACCCCAAACTCACCCCACCCAGTCCCCAAACTCACCCCTCAGTTCCCAACTCACCCCCCAGTTCCCAAACTCACTCCCCCAGTCCCCAAACTCACCCCCCGTCCCGAAAATCACCCCCCCCCAGTCCCCAAACTCAGCCCCCAGTTCCCAAACTCATCCCCTCAGTCCCCAAACTGACCCCCCCCAGTCCCCAAAATCACCCCCCCGTCCCCAAACTCACCCCCCCAGTCCCCAAACTCACCCCCCCAGTCCCCAAACTCACCCCCAGTCCCCAAAATCACCCCCCCCAGTCCCCAAACTCACCCCCCGTCCCCAAACTCACCACCCAGTCCCCAAACCCAGCCCCCAGTCCCCAAACTCACCCCCCAGTCACCAAACTCACCCCCCCAGTCCACAAACTCACCCCCCCAGTCCCCAAACACACCCCCCGTCCCCAAACTCACCGCCAGTCCCCAAATTCACCGCCCAGTCCCCAAACCCACCCCCCTGTCCCCAAACTCATCCCCCGTCCCCAAACTCACCCCCCCAGTCCCCAAACTCACCCCCCATCCCCAAACTCACCCCCCAGTCCCTAAACTCATCCCCCGTCCCCAAACCCACCCCCCCGGTCCCAAAAATCACCCCCCAACCCCAAACTCACCCCCCAGTCCCCAAACACACACCCCCAGTCCCCAGACTCACCCCCCAGTCCCCAAACTCACCCCCCCCAGTCCCCAAACTCACGCCCCAGTCCCCAAACTCACCCCCCCAGTCCCCAAACTCACCCCTGTCCCCAAACTCACCCACCCCAGTCCCCAAACTCACCCCACCCAGTCCCCAAACTCACCCCCCGTCCACAAACTCACCCCCCAGTCCCCAAACTCAGCCCCCCAGTCCCCAAACTCACCCCCCAGTCCCCAAACTGACCCCCCCGTCCACGAACTCACCCCCCAGTCCCCAAACTCAGCCCGCCCCATCCCAAACTCACCCACCCCCCGTCCCCAAACTCACCCCCCAGTCCCCAAACTGACCCCCCCAGTTCCCAAACTCACCCCCCGTCCACAAATCACCCCCCCAGTCCCCAAACTCACCCCCCCCGTCCCCAAACTCACCCCCCCAGTCCCCAAACTCACCCCCCCAGTCCCCAAACTCACCCCCCATCCCCAAACTCCCCCCCAGTCCCCAAAATCACCCCACCAGTCCCCAAACTCACCCCCGTCCCCAAACTCACCCCCGTCCCCAAACTCACCCCCCATCACCAAACTCACCCCCCGTCCCCAAACTCACCCCCCAGTTCCCAAACTCACCCCCCAGTCCCCAAACTCACCCCCCGTCCCCAAACTCACCCCCCCAGTCCCCAAACTCACCCACCAGTTCCCAAACTCACCCCCCAGTCCCCAAACTCACCCCCCGTCCCCAAACTCACCCCCCCAGTCCCCAAACTCACCCCCACAGTCCCCAAACTCGCCGCCCCGTCTCCAAACTCACCTCCCCGTCCCCAAACTCACCGACCTGTCCCCAAACTCACCCCCCCATCCCCAAACTCACCCCCCAGTCCCCAAACTTCCGCCCCAGTCCCCAAACTCACGCCCCAGTCCCCAAACTCACGCCCCAGTCCCCAAACTCACCCCCCACTCCCCAAACTCACCCCCCAGTCCCCAAACTCACCCCCAGTCCCCAAACACCCCCCCAGTCCCCAAACTCACCTCCCAGTTCCCAAACCAATCCCCCCATCCCCAAACTCACCCCCAGTCCCCAAACTCACCCACCCCCAGTCTCCAAACTCACCCCCCAGTCCCCAAACTCAGCCCCCGAGTCCCCAAACTCACCCCCATCCCCAAATTCATCCCCCCATCCCCAAACTCACCCCCCCGTCCCCAAACTCACCCCCCAGTCCCCAAACTCACCCCCCAGTCCCCAAACCCACCCCCCAGCCCCCAAACTCATCCCCCCATCCACAAACTCACCCCCCAATCCCCAAACTCACCCCTCAGTTCCCAAACTCTCCCCCAGTTCCCAAACTCACTCCCCACAGTCCCCAAACTCACCCCCGTCCCCAAAATCACCCCCCCCATTCCCCAAACTCACCCCCCAGTTCCCAAACTCATCCCCTCAGTCCCCAAACTGACCCCCCCGCAGTCCCCAAACTCACCCCCCGTCCACAAAATCCCCCCCCAGTCCCCAAACTCACCCCCCGCCCCCAAACTCACCCCCCCCAGTCCCCAAACTCACCCCCAGTCCGCAAACTCACCCCCAGTCCCCAAACTCACCCCCAGTCCCCAAACTCACCCCCAGTCCCCAAACTCACCCCCAGTCCCCAAACTCACCCCATAGTCCCCAAACTCACCCCCAGTCCCCAAACTCACCCCCCGTCCCCAAAATCACCCCCCCCCAATTCCCCAAACTCACCCCCCAGTTCCCAAACTCATCCCCTCAGTCCCCAAACTGACCCTCCCCGCAGTCCCCAAACTCACCCCCCGTCCACAAAATCCCCCCCCAGTCCCCAAACTCACCCCCCCCGTCCCCAAACTCACCCCCCCCCCCAGTCCCCAAACTCACCCCCAGTCCCCAAACTCACCCCCAGTCCCCAAACTCACCCCCAGTCCCCAAACTCACCCCCGTCCACAAAATAACCCCCCAGTCCCCAAACTCACCCCCCAGTCCCCAAACTCAACCCCCCCAGTCCCCAAACTCACCCCCCCAGTCCCCAAACTCACCCCCCATCCCAAAGCTCACCCCAGTCCCCAAACCCATCCCCCCAGTCCCCAAACCCACCTCCCCAGTCCCCAAACTCATCCCCCCGTCCACAAACTCACCACCCAGTCCCCAAACTCAGCCCGCTCCGTCCCAAACTCACCCCCCCGTCCCCAAACTCATCCCCCAGTCCACAAACTCACCCCTCAGTTCCCAAACTCACACCCCAGTTCCCAAACTCATCCCCTCAGTCCCCAAACTGACCCCCCCAGTCCCCAAACTCACCCCCGTCAACAAAATCACCCCCCCAGTCCCTAAACTCACCCCCCCGTCCCCAAACTCACCCCCCAGTCCCCAAACTCACCCCCCCCCCAGTCCCCAAACTCACCCCCCGTCCCCAAACTCACCACTCCGTCCCCAAACTCACCCCCGTCCCCAAACTCACCGACCTGTCCCCAAACTCACCCCCCCATCCCCAAACTCACCCCCCAGTCCCCAAACCCACCCCCCAGCCCCCAAACTCATCCCCCCGTCCACAAACTCACCCCCCAGTCCCCAAACTCACCCCTCAGTTCCCAAACTCTCCCCCAGTTCCCAAACTCACCCCCCACAGTCCCCAAACTCACCCACCGTCCCCAAAATCACCCCCAGTCCCCAAACTCACCCCCCAGTTCCCAAACTCATCCCCTCAGTCCCCAAACTGACCCCCTCCCCAGTCCCCAAACTCACCCCCGTCCACAAAATCACCCCCCAGTCCCCAAACTCACCCCCCAGTCCCCAAACTCACCCCCCCAGTCCCCAAACTCACCCCCATCCCCAAGCTCACCCCAGTCCCCAAACCCATCCCCCCCAGTCCCCAAACCCACCTCCCCAGTCCCCAAACTCATCCCCCCGTCCACAAACTCACCCCCCAGTCCCCAAACTCAGCCTGCCCCGTCCCAAACTCACCCCCCCGTCCCCAAACTCACCCCCCCGTCCCCAAACGCACCCCCCAGTTCCCAAACTCATCCCCTCAGTCCCCAAACTCACCCCCCAGTCCCCAAACTCACCCCCGTCCCCAAAATCACCCCCCCAGTCCCCAAACTCACCCACCAGTTCCCAAACTCATCCCCTCAGTCCCCAAACTGACCCCCCCCAGTCCCCAAACTCACCCCCCGTCCACAAAATCCCCCCCCCCAGTCACCAAACTCACCCCCCCGTCCCCAAACTCACCCCCCCAGTCCCCAAACTCACCCCCCAGTCCCCAAACTCATCCCCCGTCCACAAAATCACCCCCCCAGTCCCCAAACTCAACCCCAGTGCCCAAACTCACCCCCAGTGCCCAAAATCACCCCCCCAGTCCCCAAACTCACCCCCCGTCCCCAAACTCACCACCCCGTCCCCAAACTCACCCCCGTCCCCAAACTCACCGCCCCATCCCCAAACTCACCTCCCCCGTCCCCAAACTCACCGACCTGTCCCCAAACTCACCCCCCCATCCCCAAACTCACCCCCAGTCCCCAAACTCACCCCCCAGTCCCCAAACTCACCCCCCCAGTCCCCAAACTCACCCCCAGTCCCCAAACACCCCCCCAGTCCCCAAACTCACCCCCCAGTCCCCAAAATCATCCCCCCATCCCCCAACTCACCCACAGTCGCCAAACTCACCCCCCCAGTCCCCAAACTCAGCCCCCCAGTCCCCAAACTCACCCCCATCCCCAAACTCATCCCCCCCATCCACAAACTCACCCCCCAGTCCCCAAACTCACCCCCAGTCCCCAAACTCACCCCCCCAGTCCCCAAACTCATCCCCCCATCCACAGACTCACCCCCCAGTTCCCAAACTCATCCCCACAGTCCCCAAACTCACACCCCCCAGTCCCCAAACTCACCCCCGTCCCCAAAATCACCCCCCATTCCCAAAACTCACCCCCCAGTTCCCAAACTCATCCCCTCAGTCCCCAAACTGACCCCCCCCAGTCCCCAAACTCACCGCCTGTCCACAAAATCACCCCCCCAGTCCCCAAACTCACCCCCCGTCCCCAAACCCACCCCCCCCAGTCCCCAAACTCACCACCCGTCCCCAAACTCAGCCCCCCAGTCCCCAAACACACCTCCCCGTCCCCAAACTCACCGACCTGTCCCCAAACTCACCCTCCAGTCCCCAAACTCACCCCCCAGTCCCCAAACCCACCCCCCAGTCCCCAAACTCACCCCACAGTCCCCAAACTCACCCCCAGTCCCCAAACACCCCCCCAGTCCCCAAACTCAACCCCCAGTCCCCAAACTCATCCCCCCATCCCCAAACTCACCTCCCCCAGTCCCCAAACTCACCCCCCAGTCCCCAAACCCACCCCCCCAGTCCCCAAACTCACACCCCATCCCCAAACTCACCCCCCCAGTCCCCAAACTCACCCCCCCAGTCCCCAAACTCACCCCCCATCCCCAAACTCACCCCCCCAGTCCCCAAACTCACCCCCCCAGTCCCCAAACCCACCCCCCTCAGTCCCCAAACTCACCCCCAGTCCCCAAACTCACCCCCCAGTCCCCAAACTCACCCCCCATCCCCAAACACACACCCCCAGTCCCCAAACTCACCCCCCAGTCCCCAAAATCACCCCCCCGTCCCCAAACTCACCCCCCATCCCCAAGCTCACCCCAGTCCCCAAACCCATCCCTCCCAGTCCCCAAACTCAGCCCGCCCCGTCCCAAACTCACCCCCCCGTCGCCAAACTCACCCCCCAGTCCCCAAACTCACCCCCCAGTTCCCAAACTCACCCCCCAGTTCCCAAACTCACCCCCCAGTCCCCAAACTCAGCCCGCCCCGTCCCAAACTCACCCCCCGTCCCCAAACTCACCCCCCAGTCCCCAAACTCACCCCCCAGTTCCCAAACTCATCCCCTCAGTCCCCAAACTGACCCCCCCCCATTCCCCAAACTCACCCCCCGTCCACAAAATCACCCCCCCAGTCCCCAAACTCACCCCCCATCCCCAAACTCACCCCCCTAGTCCCCAAACTCACCCCCCCAGTCCCCAAACTCACCCCCAGTGCCCAAAATCACCCCCCCCCCAGTCCCCAAACTCAGCCCCAGTCCCCAAACTCACCCCCCGTCCCCAAACTCACCCCCGTCCCCAAACTCACCCCCCGACGCCAAACTCACCCCCCAGTCCCCAAACTCACCCCCCAGTCCCCAAACTCACCCCAGTTCCCAAACTCACCCCCCCATCCCCAAACTCACCCCCCAGTCCCCAAACTGACCCCCTCCAGTCCCCAAACTCACCCCCCAGTCCCCAAACTCACCCCACCGTCCCCAAACCCACCCCCCAGTCTCTAAACTAACCCCCCGTCCCCAAAATCACCCCCCCCAGTCCCCAAACTCACCCCACCGTCCCCAAACCCACCCCCCAGTCCCCAAACTCACCCCCCAGTCCCCAAACTCACCCCCCAGTCCCCAAACCCACCCCCCAGTCCCCAAACTCACCCCCCAGTCCCCAAACTCACCCCCCAGTCCCCAAACTCACCCCCAGTCCCCAAACACCCCCCCAGTCCCCAAACTCAACCCCCAGTCCCCAAACTCATCCCCCCATCCCCAAACTCACCTCCCCAGTCCCCAAACTCACCCCCCAGTCCCCAAACCCACCCCCCCAGTCCCCAAACTCACACCCCATCCCCAAACTCACCCCCCCAGTCCCCAAACTCACCCCCCCAGTCCCCAAACTCACCCCCCATCCCCAAATTCACCCCCCCAGTCCCCAAACTCAACCCCCCCAGTCCCCAAACCCACCCCCCTCAGTCCCCAAACTCACCCCCAGTCCCCAAACTCACCCCCCAGTCCCCAAACTCACCCCCCATCCCCAAACACACACCCCCAGTCCCCAAACTCACACCCCAGTCCCCAAAATCACCCCCCCGTCCCCAAACTCACCCCCCATCCCCAAGCTCACCCCAGTCCCCAAACCCATCCCTCCCAGTCCCCAAACTCAGCCCGCCCCGTCCCAAACTCACCCCCCCGTCCCCAAACTCACCCCCCAGTCCCCAAACTCACCCCCCAGTCCCCAAACTCACCCCCCAGTTCCCAAACTCACCCCCCAGTCCCCAAACACAGCCCGCCCCGTCCCAAACTCACCCCCCGTCCCCAAACTCACCCCCCAGTCCCCAAACTCACCCCCCAGTTCCCAAACTCATCCCCTCAGTCCCCAAACTGACCCCCCCCCATTCCCCAAACTCACCCCCCGTCCACAAAATCACCCCCCCAGTCCCCAAACTCACCCCCCCATCCCCAAACTCACCCCCCCAGTCCCCAAACTCACCCCCCCAGTCCCCAAACTCACCCCCAGTGCCCAAAATCACCCCCCCCCAGTCCCCAAACTCAGCCCCAGTCCCCAAACTCACCCCCCGTCCCCAAACTCACCCCCGTCCCCAAACTCACCCCCCGACGCCAAACTCACCCCCCAGTCCCCAAACTCACCCCCCAGTCCCCAAACTCACCCCCAGTTCCCAAACTCACCCCCCCATCCCCAAACTCACCCCCCAGTCCCCAAACTGACCCCTCCAGTCCCCAAAATCACCCCCCCCAGTCCCCAAACTCACCCCACCGTCCCCAAACCCACCCCCCAGTCCCCAAACTCACCCCCCCAGTCCCCAAACTCACCCCCCGTCCCCAAAATCACCCCCCCAGTCCCCAAACTCACCCCCCGTCCCCAAACTCACCCCCCAGTCCCCAAACTCACCCCCCGTCCCCAAACTCACTCCCGTCCCCAAACTCACCCCCCGTCCCCAAACTCCCCCCCCGTCCCCAAACTCACCCCCCAGTCCCCAAACTGACCCCCCCAGTTCCCAAACTCACCCCCCGTCCACAAATCACCCCCCCAGTCCCCAAACTCACCCCCCCCGTCCCCAAACTCACCCCCCCAGTCCCCAAACTCACCCCCCCAGTCCCCAAACTCACCCCCCATCCCCAAACTCCCCCCCAGTCCCCAAAATCACCCCACCAGTCCCCAAACTCACCCCCGTCCCCAAACTCACCCCCGTCCCCAAACTCACCCCCCATCACCAAACTCACCCCCCGTCCCCAAACTCACCCCCCAGTTCCCAAACTCACCCCCCAGTCCCCAAACTCACCCCCCGTCCCCAAACTCACCCCCCCAGTCCCCAAACTCACCCACCAGTTCCCAAACTCACCCCCCAGTCCCCAAACTCACCCCCCGTCCCCAAACTCACCCCCCCAGTCCCCAAACTCACCCCCACAGTCCCCAAACTCGCCGCCCCGTCTCCAAACTCACCTCCCCCGTCCCCAAACTCACCGACCTGTCCCCAAACTCACCCCCCCATCCCCAAACTCACCCCCCAGTCCCCAAACTTCCGCCCCAGTCCCCAAACTCACGCCCCAGTCCCCAAACTCACGCCCCAGTCCCCAAACTCACCCCCCACTCCCCAAACTCACCCCCCAGTCCCCAAACTCACCCCCAGTCCCCAAACACCCCCCCAGTCCCCAAACTCACCTCCCAGTTCCCAAACCCATCCCCCCATCCCCAAACTCACCCCCAGTCCCCAAACTCACCCACCCCCAGTCTCCAAACTCACCCCCCAGTCCCCAAACTCAGCCCCCGAGTCCCCAAACTCACCCCCATCCCCAAACTCATCCCCCCATCCCCAAACTCACCCCCCCGTCCCCAAACTCACCCCCCAGTCCCCAAACTCACCCCCCAGTCCCCAAACCCACCCCCCAGCCCCCAAACTCATCCCCCCATCCACAAACTCACCCCCCAATCCCCAAACTCACCCCTCAGTTCCCAAACTCTCCCCCAGTTCCCAAACTCACTCCCCACAGTCCCCAAACTCACCCCCGTCCCCAAAATCACCCCCCCCATTCCCCAAACTCACCCCCCAGTTCCCAAACTCATCCCCTCAGTCCCCAAACTGACCCCCCCGCAGTCCCCAAACTCACCCCCCGTCCACAAAATCCCCCCCCAGTCCCCAAACTCACCCCCCGCCCCCAAACTCACCCCCCCCAGTCCCCAAACTCACCCCCAGTCCGCAAACTCACCCCCAGTCCCCAAACTCACCCCCAGTCCCCAAACTCACCCCCAGTCCCCAAACTCACCCCCAGTCCCCAAACTCACCCCATAGTCCCCAAACTCACCCCCAGTCCCCAAACTCACCCCCCGTCCCCAAAATCACCCCCCCCCATTCCCCAAACTCACCCCCCAGTTCCCAAACTCATCCCCTCAGTCCCCAAACTGACCCTCCCCGCAGTCCCCAAACTCACCCCCCGTCCACAAAATCCCCCCCCAGTCCCCAAACTCACCCCCCCCGTCCCCAAACTCACCCCCCCCCCCAGTCCCCAAACTCACCCCCAGTCCCCAAACTCACCCCCAGTCCCCAAACTCACCCCCAGTCCCCAAACTCACCCCCGTCCACAAAATAACCCCCCAGTCCCCAAACTCACCCCCCAGTCCCCAAACTCAACCCCCCCAGTCCCCAAACTCACCCCCCCAGTCCCCAAACTCACCCCCCATCCCAAAGCTCACCCCAGTCCCCAAACCCATCCCCCCAGTCCCCAAACCCACCTCCCCAGTCCCCAAACTCATCCCCCCGTCCACAAACTCACCACCCAGTCCCCAAACTCAGCCCGCTCCGTCCCAAACTCACCCCCCCGTCCCCAAACTCATCCCCCAGTCCACAAACTCACCCCTCAGTTCCCAAACTCACACCCCAGTTCCCAAACTCATCCCCTCAGTCCCCAAACTGACCCCCCCAGTCCCCAAACTCACCCCCGTCAACAAAATCACCCCCCCAGTCCCTAAACTCACCCCCCCGTCCCCAAACTCACCCCCCAGTCCCCAAACTCACCCCCCCCCAGTCCCCAAACTCACCCCCCGTCCCCAAACTCACCACTCCGTCCCCAAACTCACCCCCGTCCCCAAACTCACCGACCTGTCCCCAAACTCACCCCCCCATCCCCAAACTCACCCCCCAGTCCCCAAACCCACCCCCCAGCCCCCAAACTCATCCCCCCGTCCACAAACTCACCCCCCAGTCCCCAAACTCACCCCTCAGTTCCCAAACTCTCATCCAGTTCCCAAACTCACCCCCCACAGTCCCCAAACTCACCCACCGTCCCCAAAATCACCCCCAGTCCCCAAACTCACCCCCCAGTTCCCAAACTCATCCCCTCAGTCCCCAAACTGACCCCCTCCCCAGTCCCCAAACTCACCCCCGTCCACAAAATCACCCCCCAGTCCCCAAACTCACCCCCCAGTCCCCAAACTCACCCCCCCAGTCCCCAAACTCACCCCCATCCCCAAGCTCACCCCAGTCCCCAAACCCATCCCCCCCAGTCCCCAAACCCACCTCCCCAGTCCCCAAACTCATCCCCCCGTCCACAAACTCACCCCCCAGTCCCCAAACTCAGCCTGCCCCGTCCCAAACTCACCCCCCCGTCCCCAAACTGACCCCCTCCCCAGTCCCCAAACTCACCCCCGTCCACAAAATCACCCCCCAGTCCCCAAACTCACCCCCCAGTCCCCAAACTCACCCCCCCAGTCCCCAAACTCACCCCCATCCCCAAGCTCACCCCAGTCCCCAAACCCATCCCCCCCAGTCCCCAAACCCACCTCCCCAGTCCCCAAACTCATCCCCCCCATCCACAAACTCACCCCCCAGTCCCCAAACTCACCCCCAGTCCCCAAACTCACCCCCCCAGTCCCCAAACTCATCCCCCCATCCACAGACTCACCCCCCAGTTCCCAAACTCATCCCCACAGTCCCCAAACTCACACCCCCCAGTCCCCAAACTCACCCCCGTCCCCAAAATCACCCCCCATTCCCAAAACTCACCCCCCAGTTCCCAAACTCATCCCCTCAGTCCCCAAACTGACCCCCCCCAGTCCCCAAACTCACCGCCTGTCCACAAAATCACCCCCCCAGTCCCCAAACTCACCCCCCGTCCCCAAACCCACCCCCCCCAGTCCCCAAACTCACCACCCGTCCCCAAACTCAGCCCCCCAGTCCCCAAACACACCTCCCCGTCCCCAAACTCACCGACCTGTCCCCAAACTCACCCTCCAGTCCCCAAACTCACCCCCCAGTCCCCAAACCCACCCCCCAGTCCCCAAACTCACCCCACAGTCCCCAAACTCACCCCCAGTCCCCAAACACCCCCCCAGTCCCCAAACTCAACCCCCAGTCCCCAAACTCATCCCCCCATCCCCAAACTCACCTCCCCCAGTCCCCAAACTCACCCCCCAGTCCCCAAACCCACCCCCCCAGTCCCCAAACTCACACCCCATCCCCAAACTCACCCCCCCAGTCCCCAAACTCACCCCCCCAGTCCCCAAACTCACCCCCATCCCCAAACTCACCCCCCCAGTCCCCAAACTCACCCCCCCAGTCCCCAAACCCACCCCCCTCAGTCCCCAAACTCACCCCCAGTCCCCAAACTCACCCCCCAGTCCCCAAACTCACCCCCCATCCCCAAACACACACCCCCAGTCCCCAAACTCACCCCCCAGTCCCCAAAATCACCCCCCCCGTCCCCAAACTCACCCCCCATCCCCAAGCTCACCCCAGTCCCCAAACCCATCCCTCCCAGTCCCCAAACTCAGCCCGCCCCGTCCCAAACTCACCCCCCCGTCGCCAAACTCACCCCCCAGTCCCCAAACTCACCCCCCAGTTCCCAAACTCACCCCCCAGTTCCCAAACTCACCCCCCAGTCCCCAAACTCAGCCCGCCCCGTCCCAAACTCACCCCCCGTCCCCAAACTCACCCCCCAGTCCCCAAACTCACCCCCCAGTTCCCAAACTCATCCCCTCAGTCCCCAAACTGACCCCCCCCCATTCCCCAAACTCACCCCCCGTCCACAAAATCACCCCCCCAGTCCCCAAACTCACCCCCCATCCCCAAACTCACCCCCCTAGTCCCCAAACTCACCCCCCCAGTCCCCAAACTCACCCCCAGTGCCCAAAATCACCCCCCCCCCCAGTCCCCAAACTCAGCCCCAGTCCCCAAACTCACCCCCCGTCCCCAAACTCACCCCCGTCCCCAAACTCACCCCCCGACGCCAAACTCACCCCCCAGTCCCCAAACTCACCCCCCAGTCCCCAAACTCACCCCAGTTCCCAAACTCACCCCCCCATCCCCAAACTCACCCCCCAGTCCCCAAACTGACCCCCTCCAGTCCCCAAACTCACCCCCCAGTCCCCAAACTCACCCCACCGTCCCCAAACCCACCCCCCAGTCTCTAAACTAACCCCCCGTCCCCAAAATCACCCCCCCCAGTCCCCAAACTCACCCCACCGTCCCCAAACCCACCCCCCAGTCCCCAAACTCACCCCCCAGTCCCCAAACTCACCCCCCAGTCCCCAAACCCACCCCCCAGTCCCCAAACTCACCCCCCAGTCCCCAAACTCACCCCCCAGTCCCCAAACTCACCCCCAGTCCCCAAACACCCCCCCAGTCCCCAAACTCAACCCCCAGTCCCCAAACTCATCCCCCCATCCCCAAACTCACCTCCCCAGTCCCCAAACTCACCCCCCAGTCCCCAAACCCACCCCCCCAGTCCCCAAACTCACACCCCATCCCCAAACTCACCCCCCCAGTCCCCAAACTCACCCCCCCAGTCCCCAAACTCACCCCCCATCCCCAAATTCACCCCCCCAGTCCCCAAACTCAACCCCCCCAGTCCCCAAACCCACCCCCCTCAGTCCCCAAACTCACCCCCAGTCCCCAAACTCACCCCCCAGTCCCCAAACTCACCCCCCATCCCCAAACACACACCCCCAGTCCCCAAACTCACACCCCAGTCCCCAAAATCACCCCCCCGTCCCCAAACTCACCCCCCATCCCCAAGCTCACCCCAGTCCCCAAACCCATCCCTCCCAGTCCCCAAACTCAGCCCGCCCCGTCCCAAACTCACCCCCCAGTCCCCAAACTCACCCCCCAGTCCCCAAACTCACCCCCCAGTCCCCAAACTCACCCCCCAGTTCCCAAACTCACCCCCCAGTCCCCAAACTCAGCCCGCCCCGTCCCAAACTCACCCCCCGTCCCCAAACTCACCCCCCAGTCCCCAAACTCACCCCCCAGTTCCCAAACTCATCCCCTCAGTCCCCAAACTGACCCCCCCCCATTCCCCAAACTCACCCCCCGTCCACAAAATCACCCCCCCAGTCCCCAAACTCACCCCCCCATCCCCAAACTCACCCCCCCAGTCCCCAAACTCACCCCCCCAGTCCCCAAACTCACCCCCAGTGCCCAAAATCACCCCCCCCCCAGTCCCCAAACTCAGCCCCAGTCCCCAAACTCACCCCCCGTCCCCAAACTCACCCCCGTCCCCAAACTCACCCCCCGACGCCAAACTCACCCCCCAGTCCCCAAACTCACCCCCCAGTCCCCAAACTCACCCCCAGTTCCCAAACTCACCCCCCCATCCCCAAACTCACCCCCCAGTCCCCAAACTGACCCCCTCCAGTCCCCAAAATCACCCCCCCCAGTCCCCAAACTCACCCCACCGTCCCCAAACCCACCCCCCAGTCCCCAAACTCACCCCCCCAGTCCCCAAACTCACCCCCCGTCCCCAAAATCACCCCCCCAGTCCCCAAACTCACCCCCCGTCCCCAAACTCACCCCCCAGTCCCCAAACTCACCCCCCGTCCCCAAACTCACTCCCGTCCCCAAACTCACCCCCCGTCCCCAAACTCCCCCCCAGTCCCCAAACTCACCCCCCGTCCCCAAACTCCCCCCCAGTCCCCAAACTCACCCCCCGTCCCCAATCTCAGCCCCCCAGTCCCCAATCTCAGCCCCCCAGTCGCAAACTCACCGCCCCGTCCCCAAACTCACCTCCCTGTCCCCAAACTCACCGACCTGTCCCCAAACTCACCCCCCATCCCCAAACTCACCCCCCCGTCCCCAAACTCACCCCCCCCCGTCCCCAACCTCACCCCCCCAGTCCCCAAACTCATACCCCAGTCCCCAAACTCACCCCCAGTCCCCAAACTCACCCCCAGTCCCCAAACTCACCCCCCAGTCCCCAAACTCACCCCCAGTCCCCAAACACCCCCCCAGTCCCCAAACTCACCCCCAGTCCCCAAACTCATCCCCCCGTCCCCAAACTCAGCCCCTAGTCCCCAAACTCAGCCCCCAGTCCCCAAACTCACCCCCAGTCCCCAAACTCACCCCCCGTCCCCAAACGCAGCCCCCAGTCCCCAAACTCACCCCCCCAGTCCCCAAACTCACCCCCCCAGTCCCCAAACTCACCCCCCAGTCCCCAAATCCACCGCCCCAGTCACCAAACTCACACCCCATCCCCAAACTCACCCCCCCAGTCCCCAAACTCAACCCCCCCAGTCCCCAAACCCACCCCCCTCAGTCCCCAAACTCACCCCCAGTCCCCAAACTCACCCCCCAGTCCCCAAACTCACCCCCCATCCCCAAACACACACCCCCAGTCCCCAAACTCACCCCCCAGTCCCCAAAATCACCCCCCCGTCCCCAAACTCACCCCCCATCCCCAAGCTCACCCCAGTCCCCAAACCCATCCCTCCCAGTCCCCAAACTCAGCCCGCCCCGTCCCAAACTCACCCCCCCGTCCCCAAACTCACCCCCCAGTCCCCAAACTCACCCCCCAGTCCCCAAACTCACCCCCCAGTTCCCAAACTCACCCCCCAGTCCCCAAACTCAGCCCACCCCGTCCCAAACTCACCCCCCGTCCCCAAACTCACCCCCCAGTCCCCAAACTCACCCCCCAGTTCCCAAACTCATCCCCTCAGTCCCCAAACTGACCCCCCCCATTCCCCAAACTCACCCCCCGTCCACAAAATCACCCCCCCAGTCCCCAAACTCACCCCCCCCATCCCCAAACTCACCCCCCCAGTCCCCAAACTCACCCCCCCAGTCCCCAAACTCACCCCCAGTGCCCAAAATCACCCCCCCCCCAGTCCCCAAACTCAGCCCCAGTCCCCAAACTCACCCCCCGTCCCCAAACTCACCCCCGTCCCCAAACTCACCCCCCGACGCCAAACTCACCCCCCAGTCCCCAAACTCACCCCCCAGTCCCCAAACTCACCCCCAGTTCCCAAACTCACCCCCCCATCCCCAAACTCACCCCCCAGTCCCCAAACTGACCCCCTCCAGTCCCCAAAATCACCCCCCCCAGTCCCCAAACTCACCCCACCGTCCCCAAACCCACCCCCCAGTCCCCAAACTCACCCCCCCAGTCCCCAAACTCACCCCCCGTCCCCAAAATCACCCCCCCAGTCCCCAAACTCACCCCCCGTCCCCAAACTCACCCCCCAGTCCCCAAACTCACCCCCCGTCCCCAAACTCACTCCCGTCCCCAAACTCACCCCCCGTCCCCAAACTCCCCCCCAGTCCCCAAACTCACCCCCCGTCCCCAAACTCCCCCCCAGTCCCCAAACTCACCCCCCGTCCCCAATCTCAGCCCCCCAGTCCCCAATCTCAGCCCCCCAGTCGCAAACTCACCGCCCCGTCCCCAAACTCACCTCCCTGTCCCCAAACTCACCGACCTGTCCCCAAACTCACCCCCCATCCCCAAACTCACCCCCCCGTCCCCAAACTCACCCCCCCCCGTCCCCAACCTCACCCCCCCAGTCCCCAAACTCATACCCCAGTCCCCAAACTCACCCCCAGTCCCCAAACTCACCCCCAGTCCCCAAACTCACCCCCCAGTCCCCAAACTCACCCCCAGTCCCCAAACACCCCCCCAGTCCCCAAACTCACCCCCAGTCCCCAAACTCATCCCCCCGTCCCCAAACTCAGCCCCTAGTCCCCAAACTCAGCCCCCAGTCCCCAAACTCACCCCCAGTCCCCAAACTCACCCCCCGTCCCCAAACGCAGCCCCCAGTCCCCAAACTCACCCCCCCAGTCCCCAAACTCACCCCCCCAGTCCCCAAACTCACCCCCCAGTCCCCAAATCCACCGCCCCAGTCACCAAACTCACACCCCATCCCCAAACTCACCCCCCCAGTCCCCAAACTCACCCCCCCAGTCCCCAAACTCCCCCCCATCCCCAAACTCACCCCCCCCAGTCCCCAAACTCACCCCCCAGTCCCCAATCTCACCCCCCCAGTCCCCAAAGCCATCCCCCAGTCCCCAAACTCACCCCCAGTCCCCAAACTCACCCCCCATCCCCAAACCCACCCCCCATCCCCAAACCCACCCCTTCAGTCCCCAAACTCACCCCTCCCAGTCCCCAAACTCACACCCCAGTCCCCAAACTCACACCCCATCCCCAAACCCACCCCCCAGTCCCCAAACGCACCCCCCAGTCCCCAAACACATCCCCCCATCCCCAAACTCACCCCCCCAGTCGCCAAACTCACCCCCCAGTCCCCAAACTCACCCCCCCAGTCCCCAAACTCACCCCCCATCCCCAAACACACACCCCCAGTCCCCAAACTCACCCCCAGTCCCCAAACTCACCCCCCATCCCCAAACCCACCCCCAGTCCCCAAACTCATCCCCCATCCACAAACTCACCCCCCAGTCCCCAAACTCACCCCCCAGTTCCCAAACTCACCCCCCCAGTCCCCAAACTCAGCCCCCAGTCTGCAAACTCACCCCCCAGTCCCCAAACTCAGCCCCCCAGTCCCCAAACTCACCCCCCAGTCCCCAAACTCACCCCCCCCGTCCACAAGCTCACCCCCCAGTCCCCAAACTCACCCCCCATCCCCAAACTCACCCCCCAGTCCCCAATCTCACCCCCATCCCCAAACTCACCCCCCAGTCCCCAAACTCATCCCCCCGTCCACAAACTCACCCCCCCAGTCCCCAAACCCACCCCCCCGTCCCCAAACTCACCCCCCTGTGGTGTTGGGTGCTCTGGTGCACAGATGAGCCAACACAGTTGTATGTGGTACAACTCTATTTTATTTTAACTCTTATAATACAGTTCGTTCTGGATACTCTGCACGTGCTGTCTCCCTGAGTGTGTTTGGTAGCAGATCTGTCCTGGTCCTCCTCTGCAGCTAATACTGACCACCGGGGGCCGTGTCTGTGCTTTTATATCTTTCTGTCATTGGTTGTGGTGTTGTGTGTTCTGATTTGTCTGTTGGTGTGTCTATCATGATGTGTGTGTTTGAATATCATGACATCCCCCCTTTTTACAAAGATATGTGCCTACGTGGTTATAAATATAATTGTGTCGTGAGTGCATCGAAGAGTGTGTGTGTGTGTTATGTACAGCGTGTGTATATGACGTAACTATTTACATGGGGCGATGTCGGGTGCGTCACACTAACAAGGTTGTACCATAACAAAACTTGGATGCGAGAGAAAAAAAAAACTTGAACATTGGTCCGGTCAGACGATATCTGGAACAATAAACAACAACAGGTTATAATACAGAAGTGTTTGACTTTTTGAACGTATGAACAGCGTTATAAGTCCAGTCTAATGGGTGACCGCCTCAAGAATGGGCTGGTCCTCAAGCCGGTTCAGCTGTGGAGATTTGGGGTCACACTGGTTCACCTTGGACTGTTGGAGGTGATGCTGTTGCCGAAGTCTCTACTTTACCATTTGTTGTACTTCGTGCAGTGCTTGGTTTTTCATTCGTGCAAATATAACATTCAACATCTTTGTTAGTGTTGCCTTGGCTGTGGTTTGGTTCTGGTGGCGATGGAAGGGGCATGATCCGTGGCATCTCCACGAAGTCATCCTTGGGAACCAGTGGAGGATCCGGCGTGTGCGTACGGTTCAGTTGCGAGCGTGGAAGGCGGCTCAAAGCTCGCTGATTGCGCCTACGCACCAATCCATCCGCCCTGCATGCCAGGCACAAGGTGGAGTCTTTTTCTTTTTATGTTTGTGGTGGACGGCATCTTGTAGCCGATGGGTCGTTGCCATCGAAGTAGCACCATCACTAATATCATGCAAGGCGATGACTGTGCCAGATGTGGAAGTTGGCCGAGACCGTGCACGCTGGTTCCGGCCACCTGCTGTGCCGGAAGGGCGACTCCGCAGAGAAACGTCGAAGCATGTCGCCTTGGAGAGAGAATTGTTGCTCGCATCAACGTCTGGCGATGGCGCGAATTGGTGTGTCCATCTTGGACCGCGGGTGCTGGTTGCCACTGCCGACCCAGTGGGACTGCCACGCGATCCATTCCCTGTCGCCGTGGCATCCGCCGTCACCCTGAGCGTGCCATCACCGAGGCCGCGACACCGCCCGTCCGGAGCAAGGTCTGGCGTGCGCAAATCAGAGTCGGCGCTTGGCTGCTCCCCATCTGGAGTCCGGTCTGCCTTCCGTCGATGCCCCCCGTCCGGAGTCCCAACAGGTTCACTGGAGGCAGCCGAGATTCCCTGAAGCTGCACTTCTGGAGTCGGAACATGCAGGAATGCACCAACCAGTGGAGAGGCTCGAGCCATCGAGGGTGGAAGCGGTGCGCCGCCACCGCAGTCGTCAGTGGTCCCACCGTGATCGTCGAGTGCCTCGGTACGCACGAGGCAAGGTCTGTCACCTTGCACCTTTTGCATGGGAAGTGGGATGCTGTCGTCACTCGTCTCACATCCCGTGGATAGATCCTCATTAGCAGCTTGCTGTTCACTAGGGTTGGGTAAATTGTCAGAGTTTTCATCTGGTGGTGCACACCATGTCGGTGGACTGTCATTGTCTTGCCGTTGTCCTTCATTTGGGCTTTTCTTCTTTGGAATTTTAAATCTTCCCCCAGACATTGCAGAACCTTGTTTATTACCCCCAAATTCTCCCATATGTATGGTCTCGAATATAGGATCCAATGTTTCTATCGACATTGTACTATTTTCCAAAGAACATTCCGTTTCACTTTTCTTCTCAGGTACCTCATATGTATCTTTGTCTAATGTACATGCCTTCATGGTCTCTGGGTCTGATTTTGCTGGGACTGGCATGGTCACAGTCTCTCTTTTACTGTTCTCAATTGCCCACATTATACTCCCCATACATAACTGCTTAATCACTGGGGTTAGTGTGGTACAATGGATAATCGGGTCGACCTTATCTGCATCTTCACCATTAGTGGAAAGCACACTTGGTTCACTTGAAACTGCTGTGGGTTTTAAATTCGTTATCTGGCTACTCGATGTCGGTGTCCTCAGGATTCTTGCTCCAATGTTCTGCTCATTTATCAGTGGAGTGTGTATAGGTTCAATGCAATTAATGTTCCCCTCAAGGTTTGAAGAGTCATTACTGACTAACTGCTGGTCTCCGAAGTTGGGATTTTGCGGCGTTGTGTTGAAGGGAGACATTTGTCCCTGCTGTAGATATGATTCAGGTTGTGTTATTTCCATTACCTGAGGATCAATGTCTTGTCCATTTTTTCGATCCGTACTAAAACACTGGCAATTCTCAGTCTGCTCCTTGCAAATTAGACATACAAGTAATTTCTTTCGCAAATCCTCAGCATCCTTCTGTGACTGTGCAGCATTATTAATCTCTGTTCGGCTATAATGATCCTGAAGGTCAGCGCATAAACCATTTTTCTTCGGGCTTGGACGAGGCGATTCCTTTGGCTTGTCTTCAGTTGGGCTTGAACAGTCTTCAGCGCTGTGCCCTTCATTGTAGCATGAGAGACCGTCATGGTCATGCTGCTGTGTAGTGGAGCATGGTAGGCTGTTATAGCCTTCTTGCTGTTCACGTGAGCATGGCAGACTTGCATCGTCTGCCGCTGGTTGGTCAGGAGAGGTTGCTAGACCCTCATGGTCTTGTTCCTGCAAGGACTGCACATTGGAGTCTTGCGTTGCTTCTATCGTGGAGGCTGTCCACGAGCTCTCTGTGGAGGCTTGTGACACTGGAGTCACTTCTTGTTCGTGCAAGGACTGCGCTCTGGAGTCTTGCGTTGCTTCTATCGTGGAGGCTGTCCACGAGCTCTCTGTGGAGGCTTGTGACACTGGAGTCACTTCTTGTCCGTGCAAGGACTGCGCTCTGGAGTCTTGCATTTCTGCAATTGTGGAGTCTGTCCACGAGCTTGCTGTGGAAGCTTGTGACACTGGAGTCACTTCTGGTTCATGCAAGGACTGCGCTCTGGAGTCTTGCATGTCTTCTTTCATAGAGTCGGGAACGTTGAGCGGGACGTGGACCACGCTCTGTGTGGCAGCAGGGCGCTCTCCGTGTGCTTGCACCGCTCCCTGTCTGTTAATGTCAGGCTGCAGCATCATCCGGTACTGATAAGTTGGGACGTCATATCTGCTGGATTGAAGATCCTCAAATCCGAAAAATGAATCCGCATCTGCGTCGGATTCAATGTGGGGGCCGCCAATGTGCAACACGAAAGGTTCGTCCGAGTCATAGTCGTATAGGACCACGGAGCTATCATTGGGCTCGCGAGGTCCGGAAACACTGTAAAGATCGTCATCGAAGTATTCGAGGTCGGAATCATCGGCTTGTGCGTAGGTAACTGCTTGTCGGAGGGTTCTTCGGAGGTCAAATTCATCTCCTGGGTCAATTTGCGGCACTGTGCTGTCATTCCAGGTGAGGGAAGGTTGTTTTACAGCTTTAACAGATTTTTGTTTTTTTGATTTGGGACGTTTCCCTTTTAAATTGGATTTGGGACATTTCCCTTTTAAATTGGTGCGGTCTGGGGCCTCTGACATCCTGACGCTCGGTATGTAGCACGTAGGAAGCGACTGCGCATGCTCAGATCGCTGTTCCTTTACCGATGGCCGTTTTCTTGACTGCGCATGCGCAGCGTCTCGCGCATGCGCAAACGAAACTTCCGGTTCTGCGCACTTCTCGCGCAACTGTGCTAGCGTGATACCTTTAGCAAGATGGCCGCCGACCTCGACCCAGCCCTCTCTCAGGCCCGGGATTTCGGCCTCTGGGAATTCGGGCTCCGGGATCCCGGCCACGAGGTCAGTACTGCAGCTTTTAACAAAGAACAAAGAACAAAGAAATGTACAGCACAGGAACAGGCCCTTCGGCCCTCCAAGCCCGTGCCGACCATACTGCCCGACTAAACTACAATCTTCTACACTTCCTGGGTCCGTATCCTTCTATTCCCATCCTATTCATATATTTGTCAAGATGCCCCTTAAATGTCCCTATCGTCCCTGCTTCCACTACCTCCTCCGGTAGCGAATTCCTGGCACCCACTACCCTCTGCGTAAAAAACTTGCCTCGTACATCTACTCTAAACCTTGCCCCTCTCACCTTAAACCTATGCCCCCTAGTAATTGACCCCTCTACCCTGGGGAAAAGCCTCTGACTATCCACTCTGTCTATGCCCCTCATAATTTTGTAGACCTCTATCAGGTCGCCCCTCAACCTCCTTCGTTCCAGTGAGAACAAACCGAGTTTATTCAATCGCTCCTCATAGCTTATGCCCTCCATACCAGGCAACATTCTGGTAAATCTCTTCTGCACCCTCTCTAAAGCCTCCACATCCTTCTGGTAGTGTGGCGACCCGAATTGAACACTATACCCCAAGTGTGGCCTAACTAAGGTTTTATACAGCTGCAACATGACTTGCCAATTCTTATACTCAATGCCCCGGCCAATGAAGGCAAGCATGCCGTATGCCTTCTTGACTACCTTCTCCACCTGTGTTGCCCCTTTCAATGACCTGTGGACCTGTACTCCTAGATCTCTTTGACTTTCAATACTCTTGAGGGTTCTACCATTCACTGTATATTCCCTAACTGCATTAGACCTTCCAAAATGCATTACCTCACATTTGTCCGGATTAAACTCCATCTGCCATCTCTCCGCCCAAGTCTCCAGACAATCTAAATCCTGCTGTATCCTCAGACAGTCCTCATCGCTATCCGCAATTCCACCAATCTTTGTGTCGTCTGCAAACTTACTAATCAGACCAGTTACATTTTCCTCCAAATCATTTATATATACTACAAACAGCAAAGGTCCCAACACTGATCCCTGTGGAACACCACTGGTCACAGCCCTCCAATTAGAAAAGCATCCCTCCATTGCTACCCTCTGCCTTCTATGGCCTAGCCAGTTCTGTATCCACCTTGCCAGTTCACCCCTGATCCCGTGTGACTTCACCTTTTGTACTAGTCTACCATGAGGGACCTTGTCAAAGGCCTTACTGAAGTCCATATAGACAACATCTACTGCCCTACCTGCATCAATCATCTTAGTGACCTCCTCGAAAAACTCTATCAAGTTAGTGAGACACGACCTCCCCTTCACAAAACCGTGCTGCCTCTCACTAATACGTCCATTTGCTTCCAAATGGGAGTAGATCCTGTCTCGAAGAATTCTCTCCAGTAATTTCCCTACCACTGAAGTAAGGCTCACCGGCCTGTAGTTCCCGGGATTATCCTTGCTACCCTTCTTAAACAGAGGAACAACATTGGCTATTCTCCAGTCCTCCGGGACATCCCCTGAAGACAGCGAGGATCCAAAGATTTCTGTCAAGGCCACAGCAATTTCCTCTCCAGCCTCCTTCAGTATTCTGGGGTAGATCCCATCAGGCCCTGGGGACTTATCTACCTTAATATTTTTTAAGACACCCAACACCTCGTCTTTTTGGATCACAATGTGACCCAGGCTATCTACACCCACTTCTCCAGACTCAACATCTACCAATTCCTTCTCTTTGGTGAATACTGATGCAAAGTATTCATTTAGTACCTCGCCCATTTCCTCTGGCTCCACACATAGAGTCCCTTGCCTATCCTTCAGTGGGCCAACCCTTTCCCTGGCTACCCTCTTGCTTTTTATGTACGT
The DNA here is from genome assembly GCF_047496885.1 of Scyliorhinus torazame. Lineage (NCBI taxonomy): Eukaryota > Metazoa > Chordata > Chondrichthyes > Carcharhiniformes > Scyliorhinidae > Scyliorhinus > Scyliorhinus torazame. The sequence goes on from NC_092709.1 coordinate 366,571,007, forward strand.
GTAAAAAGCCTTGGGATTTTCCTTAACCCTATTTGCCAATGACTTTTCGTGACCCCTTCTAGCCCTCCTGACTCCTTGCTTAAGTTCCTTCCTACTTTCCTTATATTCCGCGCAGGCTTCGTCTGTTCCCAGCCTTTTAGCCCTGACAAATGCCTCCTTTTTCTTTTTGACGAGGCCTACAATATCACTCGTCATCCAAGGTTCCCGAAAATTGCCGTATTTATCTTTCTTCCTCACAGGAACATGCCTGTCCTGTATTCCTTTCAACTGACACTTGAAAGCCTCCCACATGTCAGATGTTGATTTGCCCTCAAACATCCGCCCCCAATCTATGTTCTTCAGTTCTCGCCTAATATTGTTATAATTAGCCTTCCCCCAATTTAGCACATTCATCCTCGGACCACTCTTATCCTTGTCCACCAGTACTTTAAAACTTACTGAATTGTGGTCACTGTTACCAAAATGCTCCCCTACTGAAACATCTACCACCTGGCCAGGCTCATTCCCCAATACCAGGTCCAGTACCGCCCCTTCCCTAGTTGGACTGTTTACATATTGTTTTAAGAAGTCCTCCTGGATGCTCCTTACAAACTCCGCCCCGTCTAAGCCCCTGGCACTAAGTGAGTCCCAGTCAATATTGGGGAAGTTGAAGTCTCCCATCACCACAACCCTGTTGTTTTTACTCTTTTCCAAAATCTGTCTACCTATCTGCTCCTCTATCTCCCGCTGGCTGTTGGGAGGCCTGTAGTATACCCCCAACATTGTGACTGCACCCTTCTTATTCCTGATCTCTACCCATATAGCCTCACTGCCCTCTGAGGTGTCCTCTCGCAGTATAGCTGTGATATTCTCCCGAACAAGTAGCGCAACTCCGCCTCCCCTTTTACATCCCCCTCTATCCCGCCTGAAACATCTAAATCCTGGAACGTTTAGCTGCCAATCCTGCCCTTCCCTCAACCAGGTCTCTGTAATGGCAACAACATCATAGTTCCAAGTAGTAATCCAAGCTCTAAGTTCATCTGCCTTACCCGTAATGCTCCTTGCATTAAAACATATGCACTTCAGGCCACCAGACCCGCTGTGTTCAGCAACTTCTCCCCGTCTGCTCTGCCTCAGAGCCACACTGTCCCTATTCCCTAGTTCTCCCTCAATGCTCTCACCTTCTGACCTATTGCTCCCGTGCCCACCCCCCTGCCATACTAGTTTAAACCCTCCCGTGTGACACTAGCAAACCTCGCGGCCAGGATATTTATGCCTCTCCGGTTTAGATGCAACCCGTCCATCTTATACAGGTCACACCTGCCCCGGAAGAGCTCCCAGTGGTCCAGATAACGGAAACCCTCCCTCCTACACCAGCTGTTTAGCCACGTGTTTGTCTGCTCTATCTTCCTATTTCTAGCCTCACTGGCACGTGGCACAGGGAGTAATCCCGAGATTACAACCCTCGAGGTCCTGTCTTTTAACTTTCTGCCTAGCTCCCTGAACTCCTGCTGCAGGACCTCATGCCCCTTCCTGCCTATGTCGTTAGTACCAATATGTACAACGACCTCTGCCTGTTTGCCCTCCCCCTTCAGGATTCCCTCTACCCGTTCGGAGACATCCTGGACCCTGGCACCAGGGAGGCAACATACCATCCTGGAGTCTCTTTCACGTCCACAGAAGCGCCTATCTGTGCCCCTGACTATAGAGTCCCCTATAACTATTACTCTTCTGCGCTTTGACCCTCCCTTCTGAACATCAGAGCCAGCCGTGGTGCCACTGCTCTGGCTGCTGCTGTTTTCCCCTGATAGGCTATCCCCCCCGACAGTATTCAAAGGGGTATATCTGTTCGAGAGGGGGACAACCACAGGGGATTCCTGCACTGACTGCCTGCCCTTTCTGGTGGTCACCCATTTCTCTGCCTGCACCTTGGGTGTGACCACATTTACATAACTGCGATCTATGACGCTTTCCGCCACCTGCATGCTCCTAAGTGCATCCAATTGCTGCTCCAACCGAACCATGCGGTCTGTGAGGAGCTGCAGTTGGGTACACTTTAAGCAGATGAAGCCACCCGGGATGCTGGAAGCCTCCCGGACCTGCCACATCTCACAGTCAGAGCACAGCACCCCTCTAACTGACATTGCGTCAATTAATTAAAATTTGTCTTTTTTTTTTTTAAATTGCAAAGTTACTGTCAACTATCTGTTTCCTAGCACTAGATTTCTAATAGAAATGCGATAGCTAACTATAATACTGTCCGATCTCTGGCTTAGATATCCTCTAAATTATAATTAAGTTATTATGTTTAATTAGTTCCCAAATACTCAAATTTTTTTTAATTTTTTTTTAAATTTAGGTTAGAATCCCAACCAGCCACTCAGGTCACAGCTTTTCTGTGATGTCGCTTCAGTTTCCCCCCGACACACAATTTGAAAAAAGGTATAAAAGTAAAAATAACTTACTTGCCTTCTGAGTGTCTGAGATGTTCTCAGGTTCTCTCGCTGACAGAGACTGCTCCTCCACCTCCGATCCTTGACCTGCACAATGCTAATAATATAATAATATAATATGGCACTTACCTTACACCAATGGGTCTTATTATTAGGTTAGAGGAGGAGGGTGGGTGGGAGACACTACACGTGTAGTGTCTCGGGTTTCCTCTCCACCAGAATTTATTGGTTGGAGGGGGGCACTTGCCAGAGGTCCGCGGGTCGAACTTCCGGTTCCCGCCTTATATAAAAACAAATAAAACAGAAAAGAAGAACAGACACGGGACCAGGCAAGGCTTTTTAAACTCGCTACTCACCTCCCAGAAGGCCCCTGCGCACCGCTGCCGCCGAAATCCAAAGGGCTGCTCCTGTAAAGGTAAGGTTTTTAAATACACTACTCACCTCCCAGAAGGCCCCTGCGCACCGCCGATTGGATTGCGTTTTCTTCACAGTACTTGGAGAATTTGTCCAGGACTGCCTGATAATCGTACCTTTGCTGCCTCCTGAAGAACCTGAACCTT